>NW_015506055.1:185053-218485 GCF_001515645.1 Sinocyclocheilus grahami | reverse complement strand
GGAGAAGCATTATAGCCGTGACGGCGGCAAATAAATATTAAATCATTATTAAAACTACAAAAAGGAGATAACAACGGAACAGGAGATGATGGCATACTTTCAATCTACACAAGGACATGTACCACGGCAGATCAACATTGTTTGTTGCGGACAACTACTGATGTATAATGCTATGTAGTATAATAAATGATAAGACACTTGATCTTTGCTTTGTTTTATTTTATATAAGAAGGTGTAACATTAAAATATGTTAAAGTGCACAAACACACAAAACTCAAGTACATATGGAGGGAGGGGTTCTTGCAGACCAATCACAGCGCTTGCGGTCTGCGTAGAATTGACGCGCTGTTAGATTTTTGGAGAGGTGCACGTCAGGCTACGGCGTATGGGTCTGCGTCTATGCGTAAGCTACGGCATAGGTCAGACGCAGAAGTATAAATCAGCCTTAAGGCACACCTGTGCAATAATCATGCTGTCTAATCAGCATCTTGATATGCCACACCTGTGAGGTGGATGGATTATCTCGGCAAAGGAGAAGTGCTCACTAACACAGATTTAGACAGATTTGTGAACAATATTTGAGAGAAATAGGCCTTTTGTGTACATAGAAAAAGTCTTAGATCTTTGAGTTCAGCTCATGAAAAATGGGGGCAAAAACAAAAGTGTTGCGTTTATAATTTTGTTCAGTGTATGTATATATCAACATCATTTGCAATACCATGGGATTCATTACAGTTCACAGTCTTGTACTTTTTTTCTGATTCTGATTTTTTTACTGTCAAATCATAGTTTGTGATAGGGTTGTCACAATATCAGATTTTCAGTGCATGGTTATTGTGGCCAAACATTTTTTTTATCTGGACATCTATTGAAAGTTTGGGGAAAAAGCTATCTGTCAAATTAATTTTTAACTGTTTTCTCCTTTTTGACCAATAAATCACACTCAAAATATAATTCGAGGGACATGGAGAGAGAGAGTTTGTAATAGTTACTGGCACTGTGTGTGTAGTATTAACACAATATTTTTGAAACACCACAGTTATCGCCAATATATTGCAATACCTCATCCCAGAGCTGGTTGGTTCATAAGACTGTTTAATCACAATGCTGTACTGAAATGCCTATGGAGAAAACAGATAAAAGAAAAGTACTTCCGGAACCAAGGCTGCTGAAAAGTGTGTGGTCACTGTTGCGCTCTATTACAGTCTGTTGTATTAGACTTTTGAATGCTGAGAGTGTTTTTGTTGGAAGGGAAAAGCTATTACAAATCTATTATTCTAGATCTATTCACCCTTGGGGAAAGTGTTCTCATTACTTTGCTGATTGGCAAGGATGACAAGTAGCTACCTATTTTCTTTTTTCTCTTCAATTTCTTCATCTATTTCCCTTTTCTGGCTGCACCTCTTGATGTTTCCATGGCAACGTGCATCTTTGGCTCGAAGCCCCTTTTAAATTATACAGGTGGTAACCAAGCAAGATTAGCAAAGGGAAAACTGTAATAATAAAATCCTGTTTATTTTTTATCATTCATTATTTTTGTGTTGACTCAGGCAGTGGCCTCCCCCTGTGACCAGGCACAAATTGAAAACGCAGAAAATATTTGTCTCACGTGTTTAATAAAAAGCTATCGTAAACTTTTGCCTGATTGCCTATTCAAACACTTTCTTTTCAAGTCCGGGAATTAGGGTTGGGCCGATAGACGATGCCATTGTCCATCGCCGATGACTGACAGACATCTCGATGTTAAGCTGACATCGTGTTCCCCCCCACCACCACCCCCCCCTCTCCCGCAATCCGCCGCATCCCAGTTCCGTGTTCGGAAAGGAAATGAAGTGTACTACGGAAACCCTAAAGGGAATAAATAGCCTACGAGATGAGAGGATAAAAAAATATTTCAATACTTTTTCTCGCAATTCTATCGTTGGGTAAGTATAGGCGACTGTATATAAATTGCGGGCATCAGGGAGCCGCTATTGAAACCGCTTTCGATTGCGCTCTCTCATTTTACTTTCACTTTCACTTTCGAGATTCGCGATCACATCAAGGACTCTATACTATGGAGCGGCAGTACTTACCACACATTTGACAAGATTAGATGTTTGTCATTGGTGCTCAGGACCTGCAGGCCCCCCCCCCCCCCCCCCCGCCCGCGATGTCATCGTCCATCACGATGTTTCACTGTAGACATCGTCCGATGCCAATTTGGTAGACATCGCCCAACCCTATGTTGTTGCCTAATCTTGTTTCCTCTCTTCTTCATCTCTCTCTCAGATTTCGGTTTGTTGTTTTTAACGTTCTTCTTTTGAGACCGCCGTAGAAGTGCTTTCAATACTTACTGCTCACATTGTGGACACCAAGCGTAATGACTCGTAATAGTTTTTCCCCCTGTGAAGTACAGTGGAAGTTAAATGAACTATCAACTTTTATTATTTATTATTCAGTACTTAAAGTTTCGCCTCATTAGAAGCATAGCCCTCCTGGGTAGAGGAATTTTTCAAAATCCACTTTCAGCTGGTGTTGTCTTTTACCCCCCATCAGCTCTCAATGACTCTCGAGTAGCCATGGGCTTCAAAACCACCGCTTCTGCAGGAAATGAAATCACTTAGATTTGATATTTATTTATTTTTAGATGCTTTATCAAAGTGGTACCTCTCAAGGCCATTGCAGTCATTAGCCAGATTAGGCCAGAAGGTGACACACTGACAATGATGTCTCGCGGGTGTCCTGCACTGCCTGAGTGTAATTCAACTTTTTTTCCTGTCTTGATTAATTCTGCGGTCTCCGTGTGGCTGGTTTTGAAACGCACATTCTGACATTGGAGATATCTGCGGGAATGCAAGTATTCAAGTATTCATGACAATCTGCATTAATGCTTATGTACTTATGTTCCTCCTAAGGAACTTGCCATCGCACATCACCAAAGAATTCTTTGAGGCCATATTACTCTGACAGTGAATATTACCGCGCGTTGCAGATTGCCTCCACGTCACATTTTGGTTAACAGCACAACCGAGTCCACTTTTTCTGAAAATGAGTTTTTCCTCCCATGATGCCGTTTGCTTCTCTGGGGAGAGCGCAAGCTGCTGAGAAGGGGGAATTTAATATGCGTGTAACATGTTCGAAAGCTTGCGCCTACATTTAACCGATCATTATAGTCATATTTCAAGCGTGTGCCCCTTTGCCTTGGTGGCTCTTGGGGTCTCTGTGGGGACCTTTATAAATTTGCTTCAATTAATTCCATGTGTAGGGATCTACCATTATGTAGACCTAATAGGAATTAAGAGATGACTTCTTGCTTTACAGGTGCGTAAGCTAATTCGCTGAGCTCTCTGGTGGAATCTGACCTTCAAACTGTCTTCACTCACGCTTTTCTTTTTACTCCAGCAGCAATCATCAGTCTGAGGTCTCTGAGATGTTCTGGCTCCCCGGTGAGCTGCTTCTTACCGTCAGCCTTTCCAGGATGTTAGTTCAAAGTTAAAGACTGACCCATGTCAGATGTAGCCTCGCTAGCACACACACACACACACACACACACACACACACAGGCACACAGGCACTGATCTCCCAGGCTGGGCCAGCTAATTACGGAGTGTTTTACTTGTGTTAATGAGCGGGGTCCAACAGAGCGGAGGTCCGACGACTCTGTTCCCTCCAGCTCTCAAGCTGCCTTCCTGTGATCAAACTGCCTTTAGTTATTGTCCAACAAAGGGAGGTTTCTTTTAATACACTGGTACAGATTAGTTAGGTAATTGCAGCCCTAATCGATAAAGCAACCGAGTGGAAAATTAAAGGTGTGTGTTTTGGTAGAGCTACATGGTTTCAGTGCCTGCAGGCAGTGCAGAGAGGTGACAGTGATAAATAGGGTATTTAATAACAGCTGCTCTAACACTGCTTCCTCTGCATGTCCTCGCGCGCGCGTATTCATCACGGATTCGCACGCGGCGGAGGGACGTTGCTGTACCGCCGGCCCCTCGGTTTGGCTTGCTTATGACCTTTGTCTTGTTCTGCCTTTGTCTCTCTTTCTCTCGGTCTCTGTCTTTCTTTCAAACACTGACACTCTCCCCTCCTCTCTTGTCCATCTGGATCTGTGGTTTTTAATGGCTTTATTGTGTGTGATGGGGGCTCTGTGTTTGGACACAAAGGTCTCGTGCTGGACTGAGAGAAGAGAACGAACGACCAGATGGTTCTGTTAACCGAAACATCAATTGAATGTTCTTTTGGCAGGAGACAAAAATCTCTGCACGGGTTCGAAAGAGAGTAGAGTTCTTTTAAAATAGAATCAGCAAAAGTGATAGATGACATAATTGCAAAATCACCTTAAAAATATTGAATTTTTATACAATAATATATAAGATAATAAATAAAATATACGATTGTGTGTGTGTGTGTATATATATATATATATATATACATACACGTGTATATATCACATGTAAAATACACGTATTAGACAAGTTTCTGAAAAGTTTTAAAATGGATTCAGCAAAAGTGACTACATATCAACTGCAAGATCAATTTGTAATTAATATTGAATATGTATATATGTAAATATAGTATAAATCATTATAAATAAATAACAACTAACAAATGATATAATATGTAGTTAATGTTTTTGTGTGTGCATGTATTAGTGCTGTCAAATGTTTAATTGCGATTTAATGCATGCAAAATACAAGTTTTTATTTACATAATATATGTGTGTGTACTGTGTATATTTATTATGCATATGTAAATACACACACATGCATGTATATATTTAAGGAAATATTTTGTTTATATATTAAATATATTTATATATAATATAAATTATATGAATATAAATATATACTTGTAAACAGTATGTGTGTATTTATATATAAATAAATATACACATTATGTAAACAAATTTTGTTTTATTTTGAATGCGATTAATCACGATTAATCTTTTGACAGCACTAATATATACATATGTACACACACACACACATATATATATATATAATATCACAAAGTCTCATGTAAGTAAATGTACAGTGTCATTACAAAACAAGTCTTTACAATTTCTTTATTAATGGCATAATTAGAGAAATTAAATTATCATCGGATTAATTAAAGATAAAAATAATTACACAAAAAGCTTGCCATGACATTAATAATATCATATAATATAAGGTTTATAAATGCCAGACTCCATTTCAGCCTATTATGCAGTATAATTAATTAATAGGCAGCCATTACTGGCAGATTGCTTTTACGTCAGACTGAAATGAGAAAACTCAGTGATTGGTCTGCGTCTGGCAGCCATTACAACGGATGAATTGATACAGAGGCTGACTGGTGTTTCAAAAAGATTACCTGAGCAGGGTGCCCGATTCATTTAGCATCTTTTCTTTTTCTCCCAAAATGCAAGTGACTCTGAGAGAAAGGGAATGTGTTTTTTGATATAACATTGTTTTTATGTACTCCATGGGAATTTTGTCTTTATAAAAGACCTTCATTGAGCATAATATTGATTCTGTGTGTAATATACTGAAAAAATTAACCGGGCTTTAAAAAAATAAAATAAAAATGTTTATCCACTTTATTCTCTGCAGTATTGCAACACAGTGATGGAGCAGCGCATCAATGGACTGTTACCTGAGCCTTTACAGATATTTCCACGAGGTGTGTATTGTGTGTGTTAGTGTGCTGGTCCAAATTACAGTTCAACACTGCAACAGTAAATGTGCCCGAGGCCCACCTAGAGCCTAGATCACAGATTAAAACCCCATACTCAGCAATGCCCTGCTCACATGTGTTTGTGTATGAGCATTTTCTGTTAGCAAAATCACACTTTCTTTTATCCTCAGTGGCTTCTGTGAGAGGAATAAATATCAGTTTGGTTTAGTGAAGCAATTTCTTTCTGAATATATACGCATTCACACACGCAATATTCTTAGTTAAAGGCTCCCTAAGCTGTGTCTCGGTATGTCTGTTTTGCAATGATGCAGATAGAATCATTCTGTCATTTTAAACATTTAATATATTCTGCTCATGTTCTTTTTCTCTGGCCTCACGTGATCCACAATCTAGTCAATTTTCTTTTCAGCCGGTAAGACCCCAGGGATCCGCAATATACATGGCCTGAAGGTATGTGTCTTAATGATTGTTTCAGCAGAGTTGGGCATGGATTGGTTATGCTGTGTAGCACTTATTGAAATGTCAATTAAAGTCAACAATCTCTGTCTATCTATCCCTTATTTTCTACCCTCTCAATGCTTTCATTTGTATTTTTTTATCTTCTAAAATAAGAATTATTTGTTCTGCTTTCTATGTTACTCAATTAGAAAACATTATACAAAATGATGCAATGTTAAAACAAAAACATATTTAAAGCTTGCATGGTGCATGGTGCAAGCTTCCAAAGTTTGGGGTTTGTGCATTTTATTTATTTATTTGTCCTTTTTCATGTTTTTTATGCACACCGCAGCATTTTATGCTTCTTTATGCTCTTTTTATGTTCTTGTGCATCACCACGGAAATATTATGAACTGTTATTGCCATTTAAAATGCCTGTTTTGTATTTTATTATAGTTTGCAATGTAATTTACACCTGTGATGGCAAAGCTGAATTTTCAGCAGTCATTACTCCAGTCTTTAGTGTCACAGGATCTTTCAGAAATTATTCTAATATACTGATGTGGTGATCAAGAAACATTTATTAATATTGAAAACATTTATACTGCTTAATATTTTTGTGGGTTTGATTCTTTTTTTTCAGGATTCTTTGATTAATAGAACGTTCTTTGGTTAAAACAAAAGAACATCATTTATTTGAAATAGTAAATTTTTGCAACGCTGTAAATTTCTTTACTGTTACTTTTAAATAATGAATGCGTCCTTGCTGAATAAAGATATTCATTTGTTTTAAAAAACCTTACTAACCCCAGGCTTAGGGTGATGTAGTTTCTGTTTATTTAAATAGTATGATACGGACCATCTTATTCTTGTTTTGCAATTGTTTTTGTTTAATTCTGGATTAATTGGCTTTAAGAGAATAAAAAACCCCTGATAAACCGATCTAAATGAGGTCTTCATAGACACTAATTAAGAAGAGAATCACTGCTTTACGGCATTACACTATACAACCTACAGACCTCAATTAATCTACTTATTTATATAGAGACTCTCTTTGAGCTTTTTCCTTCATTCTCCCACTGTGATCTGTTAGCATGACTCTGACAATACGCAGCTTCATGAATCCTCTTTAATGACAAATAAAGGACATGATGTTGATTCATTCTTTTTTTTCTTTTTTTTTCTTTTTTTAATTCAAGGATGATCCCAGAGTTACATTTAATTTCGCCTGATAGATGAAGTGACCCCTTTCCTCAAGCCTCTCGCTTTATTTCTCTCTGTCTCCCTCACAAAAGCCAATTAACCTTGCGGCCAATCCAGGCAGTTTGCTGTTGAATCACAGGTTAATTAGCACAGGGCTCTGATTGTTTTTGTTTGCCTGCAGGTGAACACGCGGCCCGAATCCTCGAGTGGCAGGGGCTCCTCTGCGGCTGATTCCCGGTCCAGTGATAGGTGAGTGATCCCAGATCATGCCTGCCCTCATTGAGAGAAAAATCTTATTTCTAAGATTTTTGTTTATAAATACAGATATAGTTACAGTTTTTACAGTAAAGTAACTGCATTAATGATTCATTAGGAATACCTTTACGAAATCAATAGTTGACTATAAAATCTATTTGGATCTATTTTGTTGGATGCTATTAAACATACACTGAAAAACAATTCTAGATGCCTCAAGTTTTCCATATTTCTTGGTCAGCTTACAGTTATGAAATATATTACTAAGCAGTGGAATCTGATATTAGTAGAAATGTTTTTTAACATTTATAATAAAAATAAATGTTTTTGATCATCAAAGCAGCATTAGAATGTTTCTGATGGATCATGTGACCAATGTTCCCTCTAAGCTGCACACGTGCGGCTGATGCGCACTTCTTCCACCACGGCCGCGCAGAAGAAATAATGTGCCGCGCACACACAAAAAAAGAGTTGGGAAAGCCAATTGATTGAATTCTAGTAAAAGAGAAAGATTTCAATGCTCGGGCAAACCGCTATAGAGTTGATATCGCTATAGAGTTAGATCCGGGCAATGCGGTTTACAGGTTTCCTAGAAAGAGAATTATGTTCGCCAAATGAGGCGCTGTAGAAATCCAATACTTCAATGGTTGCGGGCGAAATAGCTCAACACGAGAGCAAACACAATGACATGTGAAATAAAACATCATCATGTATTAAAGAAGAGTAGCTTGATTAAGTGCTGGAAATAGGGGATGATGGGCACAGAACGGTAACAAAACTGAGACATTTACAGTTACACACAGGTGTATTGTGCAAACATGTACTTGGATGTTTAGATAGCTATACAAGAATTCACGTTCACGTTTTTTGAAAATATTTAGCTTACAGTTCTCAATTTAAATGCTTCAGATTGTTTTCTATTGTATTCTATTCTATTGTATTCTATAAGTTTACATGCTTCAGTTTGTTATGTTCTGTTATGGTAGGCCTATATTATAAACCTAATAAATAACTGACCTTGTTTTTTGTAATGGGGTCTCTTATGCTCATCTGTATTTATTTGATAAAAATACAGAAAAAATGAAAAAAATAAAGAAATAATTCACTGACCCCAAACTTTTGAATAGTAGTGTATATTGTAACACAAAATTTCTTTTTAACTTTTTATTTATCAAAGAATCCTGAAAAATGATCACAGGTCCCAGCAAATATTAAGCAGCACAACTGCTTTCAACATTGATTATAAATCAGCATATTAGAATTATTTCTGAAGGATCATGTGACACTGAAGACTGGAATAATGATGCTAAAAAGTCTGCTTTGCTTCACAGGAATAAATTATATTTGAAAGTTTATTAAAATAGAAAACTTTTGTTTTAAATTGCAATATTTCAAATAGATACAGCCTTGATGAGCATAAGAAACTTCTTTAAAAACTTTACTGATCCCAAACTTTTGCACGCTGTAACACTGACATGTGATGTGACACTGTAGACTGGAATAATGGCTGCTAAGAAAATTCGGCTTTGCCATCACGGAAATCAATATAATTTATATTCAAATAAATGTTATATTCAAATAAAAAAGTTATTTTTAATTGTACTAATATTTAACAATACTACTGTTTGTACTGTATTTTCAAACAAATGCAGCCATTGTGAGCCTAAGATACTTCTTTTAAAGGATCATCAAATAAAATCTTACTGACCCCAAACTTTTGAACTTTAGTGTATGTTACCAATGCAATTCCTGTTTATTTATGGATGGTTTTTCCCATTATGGTGTCTTTGAGCTTTGTAAATCAGTCATGATATAAGTAGAAAACGTTTTAAAATAAATTTTTTAGGAAAATAAATATTAATCAATTGGGCCTTGTTGTGAACAGTTGCAGTTTGGCCGAATTAAAAGTGATATTCATTTATTTTGTCTCCATAATGTCATTCTCTTTACAAGAGAAAGAGAAATGCTAACAGGAGTTTGCCATCTTCATGCCCTGAACATGCAGTAAAAAAATTTTCCCAATATTAATTGGATTCTGTCTTAGAGAATGAAACCCCCTGGCACAGTACAAAGACCTCTGAAGGTCTTTGCATTCTGCATTTTGAAGGCCAGTCTGTGTTATCCGGCAGTGATGTAGGGAAATGAAGTGCTGCAGATCATGCTAGACAAATTATTCTCATCTTACATTTCTAACGTGAAGTAACTGCTCTAAACAATTTACTCATGTCAGATTTTTGCAAAGCATTATTGAGTCATCTTTACAAAATGTCATACCTTGTCTTTTCACTTCAGCAGTTTAAAGAAATCTTCAGCTGAGCTTAAGAAGATTTTGACGAATGGACAGGTATAGTAGCCCTCCCCTCACAACACACACTTTTACTTTGGCATACATTTTGATATACCGCACTGTATTCCCACTTCAATCGAATCTGATTATCTTGTCAGTGATGCTGTTCCCACTCAACCAGTGATGCTTGATATCCCATTTAATTTGTCACCATAGCCCATGTGTGTGAATGTGCAAAAGCATCTATTGATTGCCCCTAAAGGGCTTTCTGACCCTTTCTCTGTGGTATGGTTGAGATCTTTATCTTGAGTGATCAGAGCTGTATCTGTGTGTCCTTCTGCTCACCCCTCCCCATTGCCCTGTCACCCTTTCTCCTCCCTCCACAGGCCCCCAGCAGGCCAGTCTGTCAACAAAAGTGTGTCAGATAGACAATTAAGACCTGTAACATGCACAGTTAATGGATCACTAGCATCCTCCCTGCACTGGGCCCCAGCAGTCAGGGTGTGGCCCATCAGCAGAGCATTGACTTCACATCAGGTCCAGTTCACAAGAGAATTACTTCCCCCTGCAATAATATGTACTTGTTATCGCATATAGTTCTTGATAGGGTGAAATGATATCATATTACTTGGTAGAAGATTTAATTATAATTAAATATAATAATATACTAATGAAAAATGCTGCTGTTGATAATAATAACAACAGCATCTTAATTATTATAAAATGTTTATAATTTATTTGAATACATATAAATATAAATAATTTATAAAGCCACCTTAATTTTCAACACGGAAGTAAGCCTATAGGTGAGACTTCCGGTTTGTTAGCCTCTATAGAGAAATAACGATAAAAATAGCAAGGTGCAGTAAACGATAAAACTGTTTGCATTACGAACAAGTATGTTTATAATTAAGATAATACATTAAAATAATAAGGTAAGACACACCAATTTACAATGTTTTGTACAGCTAAAAATAGCTGGATGCGGATGAGACCGGAATCCAATCCCATAAAAATTACAAATGGCCTATTTTTACGGCAAGAAAAAGGTGGATAAAATGTTATCTCATGGCTTTAATGTGATTCAAAAGATATGATTCAATAGAAAACAGAGTTGTTCTGAACTCTGTTCAAGTGGGAGTTAATTTGTTACCTGGATGCATCAGTTCAAAGCTGGATCTGAAGTCCTCCGTAGCTGGAATTAGCAACTGCATTTACAGGTCAGGTCAGAAGATTACCAGAGTGATCTTCACAGCATTTTTTCTGCTTCGTCAGCCTCAGAGATACTCTGGCCCTATGGAATCTGCTTCTGGTTTTTACAGACCCCTTAAGTTATGAAAATCTATAGTGGTTAAACCATTTTGAGGGGTTTGTTGCAATTGGCCACTGACATTTGTGACCCTGGACCACAAAACCAGTCATAAGGGTAAATTTTTTTAAATTGAGATTTATACATCATCTGAAAGCTGAATAAATAAGCCTTTATTCAGTCTTCCTCTGTTTCTGCCTCTCAATTCATCAGCTCACTTCAGTTTATTTGACCATTTTACACATTTATTGAGCTAAAGACAGAATAGAAAACTGCTGTAGTGGCAATCTCATAGGGACAAGTCTATGAATGCATGCATATACATACCCACCAAGGAAGTAGACATTTCACCCCCCCCCCCTCCTTTGTTTGTTTAGAATCTGTTCTCTTTGGATAACTGCAGAGTCTCATTTTCTTTCTCTGTTTGTTTAGATAAATGAACATGACCTCCAGTACCAGGAGCAGCTTGGCCATGGAAATGGCGGAACAGTTTACAAGTGAGTGTTGCTCTCATGGTTTTTACCTTGAGATTTAATTAGACTGATTGTGGTCAGCCTCTTCAAAGGCCTTCTTTACCCTTTAGTGCAATCTATAGGTTTTAACCAGAGCCAGCAAATTGAACCATGAGAATGTAACTGAAAAGGAAAAAGTGTTTTGTTGTCCGCACTCATGTTCTGATTAATTTTACATTGGTCTCGCATGTGCTCATGTTGTCAAATGTCCTTCAACAACCCCCCAATATTATGGTTTATTAAATATCGTAAGACATGCGAGTTAAGGATGACACTGATTTAGTGCTCGTGAAGTTGAAGTGACTCTTTTTGATCCTTCTAAAGCTCCTTTCTGTGCCAAAGCTATATACCACAGCCTATACAGGACAGGGCAAGGTCATCGCCTTGCACACACAAATCATTTCATTAATTTCTTGAACCTAGTGACTGTTGACAAGGCTCTGTGTGGTTTTGTGGATCACACAGACTTTCATCATTTGCTTCTCTTACTTGGAGGAGCACCTCTGGGTTGTTGGAAATTGTTCAACCATTTAAAAAAAAAGCCAATACTGCAACCCAGACAAGAATGCAGTCTGGCGAGCTCAGCACTAAATGTGTTTGCCTAGAATTATTTTTCCCCCTCAAACAAAAGAAACTGCTGAATTTTGCATTCATCTCCTAATTCAAACCTTTTTCCCTGTGTTTTTTCTCTTTAAAGTGTTAGATCGAGAAATACAGACGTTCTGAACATAGGAAGTCTGTATGGAACAGGCACTAAAAGCCAATGCAAAATTGTAATACCAAGATTTTTTTAATTTTTTTTTAATTTCTATTTTGTTCACTACATATTCATGATCTTTAAAGAAGGGTAACATTTACTGTTATTGTGTTTCCTGCTCAGACTGACAGCTGCAGTGCAGTACAGGTAGCCGCAGGTGAAATGTAATATAATCTCTGATGTTGCGAGTAGGGAAATTTAGGCCAGTCTCCCATCCATCTCCACAGCTGTCCTCGATCACCTCTACTGTGCTCGCTCACATACACGCACTCTCCTTTATGCAAAACACACCTTTGTGACCATCAGACTGCATACTGGATGGCGCCAAGGGTATTCACTTAAATTGCTTTTCTTAGGTATAAATAAATATTTTCTGTAAGGCTTTCACCTAACCTGCACCCCTTGATGTTGTGTTACTGTGTTTATAAGCATGTTTGTTGCGCACATATCCGAGAAAAGATGAAGTAAACAAAAACATTCTTAAATTCATACTCTACAATTCTGAACAAATATATGCATAGAGACAAGAATATACAGAATGATTGATGTAGACGAATGTCACTTTCTAAATTTCTTTTGAATTGGTTTTATGCTCTCGGCAACCAATAACTCGCTGCTGAAAATGCATTGTGATCCGCACAAACCATGTGAACCCATAATTTAATGTAGTCCTGGTCATATATAGTTCTCTATATATATATATATATATATAGTAGGGAATATTCACACATGTAAAATATATATATATACATATTTATACAGTATGCACATACATACACACACACACACACACGCGCATAAATTTTTTGAGGGGTTTGTTGCAATTGGCCACTGACATTTGTGACCCTGGACCACAAAACCAGTCATAAGGGTCTGCTTTTCGAAATTGAGATTTATACATCATCTGAAAGCTGAATAAATAAGCTTTCCTTTGATGTATGGTTTGTTAAGATACAACTATTTGAAAATCTGGAATCTGAGGGTGCAAAAAAAAAATCTAAATATTGAGAAAATCACCTTTAAAGTTGTCCAAATGAAGTTCTTAGCAATGCATATTACTAATCAAAAATTAAGTTTTGATATATTTACACTAGGAAATGTACAAAATATTTTCATGGAACATGGACTTAATATCCTAGTGATTTTTGGCATAAAAGAAAAATCAATAATTTTGACCCATACAATGTTTTTTTGGCTATTGCTAAAAATATACCCCAGCGACTTAAGACTGGTTTTGTGCTCCAGGGTCACATATTATATTTGTAATTATTTACCTTTAGCATTGTTTTCCCCCCTACAATTTGTGATCTTATTAGAACTACCCTGCGACTCATTTTTGGGGCACGACCCACCAGGTGAGAACCATTGCTGTAGGTTTGTTTCTTCTCGCGCACATCTCTTTGTGGCTTTCTTTCAGGTGAGGTGATCATCTGGTCATCTCAGGTTAGATGGCATTGAGAAAGAGACTGAGAGAGCTGTCTGGTCCGCATTGGCCACTGTAATCAAAACCTGTTTGTGTGGTTGCATGCGTGTGTGTTCGTCTGCAAACGCACATGCATGGGATGGCTGTCTTCGAGAGATCCATGAATACTGCATGACAGAGCTTTCATTACCTCGGGCTCTGGAGTGTAAATAACAAACAGAGAATAGGGACACATTTACGGGGGTCAGGACCACACGTCACTACGTCACCTCGTCCTGAATGTGCATCTGTCAGTCTTAAGTCATCGCTGCATGACTTACTCAGCAGGGTCAAAGTTCAAGGACTCTAGCTGAACTTTGCGAATGGGCTTAGTAGGATACATTACTGTTCAGAATGTCCTGAAGCGACCATTTAGACAACATCATTGGTTGAGTTGGCATTAGTAAGTAGTAAGTAGTCATTAAGCAGATGCTTTTATCCAAAGCAACTTATAGCATACATATTACACAGGCAATCCCTATGGAGAGACCTGGGGTTAAATGTCTTGCTGAAGGGCACAATGGTGATGCTTATGACTCGCTACATGCGTGAAGTGAAACTAGCAACCTTCTGATAGTCAGCCCTGAGCTGTACCCATCATGCCGTACCACCTCCAACAGATAAAAGTATTGATATCACTTTTCAGTGTTTCTTCACAATTACTTGAACACTTTAAGATTTAATTTTCAGTATATATTTTTTTGTGTTAACAATAAGCAAACCTATCACTGAGCATCTGTGCATCTTGTATGGCTCAGAATCTTCAGAAGTGTAAAGTGTACCTGCAGAGGACACTGAGGTGAGATGGGATCGAATGTCTTCGTCCTAAATGAGGGAAGTTAGCCGTCGCGTCACTTAGAGCGACATTAATTAAAGGCTTGCCGGAGTTACGAGGTGTCTGGAGCTGTGACCAGATCAGCCATCTATTTCCCATAAATCACATGCACTGTCTCAAACACAAACCACTACCAATTTGTTTACTGCAGGCGTATATGCACATACATACAGAGATTCATAATCAAATCAGTCTTTTTCTTGTTCTGTCGTTTCTTTTCTCATTTACACAAACACACATGCCGTGCACCTGTGTTCCAGGCTCGTTTGGCAGCTGTCTGTTGTTAGTATATTACCTGGTGGAATGGACCGTGTCGTGGGTTATTGTAACCCAACCCCTCTTCAGCACCTACTGCAGTAACCAGACCCACTGCTCAGAATGAGCAAGGATCATAATTAAATAATTGTGGCTTTGCCATTAATTCGACCTGTAACAGGAGGCCTGTCTGGGAGAGCTCACACTGAAACAGGAACGGAGCTGATAACGCTCCACAGCTCAGAATGTCTGAGGTTTCGCAGGTGACTGACTCAGGGTTGACCTCACCTGCACAGAAAAGTATACTTGAATGACTGCTTATGTTTGCAAGTTGTATTTACCTGATGTAAAATTGTTGGGGAAAAGAGAAGGCGAAGTGTCTAGCATTGCATATGTGAGTTTGATATAACAAACTGTGCTTAAGAGTTCTGTTTGGGTGTAAATGGATTTCATTTTAGATCTCAATTGCTCATTTGATAGTTCAGAAAGGTCAATGTGATTTTTGAAATGCTGGCTTTATGCTTCTACTGCAGGTTATTCCTCTCGACATCACCGTGGAGCTGCAGAAGCAGATCATGTCAGAGCTTGAGATCCTTTATAAGGTCTGAACTTTTTAAGTTTGCTTGATTACTTAATCTATATCTATCGGATAGTACTATATGTGTATTTCAGTCCTCTTTTCCACACCTAATTTTGAAAATGTGCTCACCTAGTATGACCAGTGACTTACAATGCTTTAGTCATATCAGTTTCTTACCTCCCGCTCAATAACTAAACTTAGAGCATTTTGCACTCAAGTGTCACTTTGTTAGCCTTGAGAGTGTCTGTTAAAAGTAACACCTGAATACTCTCAATGTTTTGTTCTTCGTAAAGTTTGGAGCCACTTTCCAGGTAAAAACCAAATTCGTTTAGAGCTGTGTGTGGTTTCAGCTTTCAGATGAGGTGTATGACTGTGATAAGTAAGGAAGTTTAATGAATTATTCAGGGATCAATGCCTATGTAGTTCAGTCCACCTGTTCCTGTAACCTGCTCTGACAACAGCTGCAGGATAGACTTTAATTTATTACAAATCACCCATTGCAACAATGAGCCAATCGCATAAAATAATCAGCCAATTTCTCATTTTGAATAAAATACTGCTGCATTAGCATTACACGACTTTCTACAAATAACTACCAGCCAAAGTCTTAATGAAACAATTCATTGAGAACCATTCAGTGAATCATGCAAAATTTCTCAATAAACTCAATACACTGTATAAATATCTGTTTCATCAAGCCGTGTTCATATCAAAGAATCCTAAAAACTTTTACAGTTTCCACAAAAATATTAAGCAGCACAATCTCGGTGAGCTTTTTTCAAAAGCATTTATACAGAGCCCAAACTTTCCAGTGGTAGTGTACATTAATGATTCAGTGCTAAATGTGTTCTGGGCATATAAAGGTTTTACCATAGTTTTGATATATTTGATTGTGTTGTTTACAGTGTGATTCTCCATACATCATAAAGTTCTACAGTGCTTTCTTTGTGGAGAACAGAATATCGATATGCACTGAGTTTATGGATGGTAAGTCTCATCTGTTTTAACGTTTGTGAGGCATCTGGGAGGCAACAGTCACAAAAGAAAGCATCACTCACAATATGTGAAATTTAAATGTATTTATTTGTTTTTAATGTAGGTGGCTCTCTGGATGTCTACTGGAGAATCCCAGAGCATGTCTTGGGCAGAATTGCTGTTGCAGTAAGTCCTCTTCAAGTCATGAAACTGTTATCGAATAAGTGTATCAGGGAATTTTGAAAGCTAGGATTTTAGAGTTTTCGGCATGTCCAAGAATCTGTTACATGCCGATGTTGTGTGTATGTGTGCTTTGTCTTTGTAACATTTTATTAGTGCTGAATTGTCATTGCTCTCGGTTCTGACCGGTATTACCCTCTCCCTCACACTTTCTCACAATAATCAAAGATATGCCACTGTTCAGATAATTTACAGCAATATCATCTACAGACATAGCTCTCATACCCTTTTGAGTCTCTTCTGAGTTTGTTTTCAATGAGTGTGGCTGTTTGTGTGTGTCTATAGGTGGTAAAAGGATTAACGTACCTCTGGAGCCTAAAGATTTTACACAGAGGTGAGAAAACTACTGTTTTGTAACTTGTAAAATTGTAACTATTAATGAAAGGACTGTTCATTTGTACTTAATGCACAGGTTATTTGTTAAATTTGCCTATTAAAATATGCAATAAATAATAAATGTTGAACTCTCCTCCATATTACACTGCAGAAGTTCAGTAATCTAGTGACATCTATAATATTAAATGCTGACATACTGTATATAATTTTGAATCTCTGTGTAAATGCATTGTATCTCTGTGCAGATGTGAAACCCTCCAACATGCTGGTTAACACACGGGGCCAGGTCAAACTGTGTGACTTTGGAGTCAGCACACAGGTACATTTTAATTTGGATCCTGTAACTATTTGTGTGCATGTTTGTTTGTCTGCATGAATGCATATACTCACACAAGTGCTTCTCATGTGTATGTATGTTGTGAGCACAGTCAGCTCAGATCAGCCATTGTCCCATCAGTTTCAATGTCTCTGTTCTCTTCTCTATCTTATTCCTCCAGGGACTTTTTGCCTTTGCTCCCTAACCCCCAGATACCCCCTAGATTGCTCTTCTCCTCTCACTTCCAGCTCTTTATAATTACCACATTGACCAGATATTCAGTGTGTATGAGTGATGGTGTGTGCGTGCGTGTGGCTGGAGACAATAGCTCATACTGAGAAAGTCAGCATCAGTCTCTCCACCTCTAATACACGCAGGAGTCCAACAATGGGACCCAATCACTCCAAACGGCCCTCTTTTAATTAATATTCATACCCATGTTCCCCGAAGAGATTCAAGCTGAAGCTGACCCCTGGATGAGGTGCGTGTGTGTGTTCTCCTCTGTGCCCGTCCAGACCATGACACTGTATAGTAAACCTATGTCTCTCTTATTCACTTACACACACGCGCACACAGATGTACGTCAGGCCACGGGGGAACGCTCTCATTATGTTTGTCCTGTCATTGCTGACATGTGCCATTGTGTCCGGATCTCACTGTCTCTCCCCTGTGAGAGTATAGACTAAAATTAAACCAGGCTGGCATTTCAATAACACTCCACAATAACACACTCTTTTCAGTAGATTTAAATCAGTTCCTCTTACTGTGTCCTTTAGCTTATGGAAGAGAGCTCAGGTCACCTGCTGTCACATCTGTACTGAATTTCACTGTTTAAACCGAGATAACTGTGCTGCTTCTATCAGAGGACTGAATGGGATGGCTTCTCTATATTATTCTTGGCTGTGCACATACAGACGGGGTAATGTTTCACCTTTGAGCTTGAGGTGTGATGCTACTAGATATCCAATACTGTCACTGCTAAGATCTACGTCAGTTATTAGGATAGGCAAGAGGAATCTATTTGTTAGTTGGTTTTGAAGATAGCACTTCAAAACTAACAGGTTTGATTAGTTAGGTTTAGTTAATGCATTTTTTTAATAGAATTTATTAATGCACTATGTTAATTTCTGTATGTAACATTTACTGTAACATTTTAATTAATATTGACAAACCAATATTTTTGTGAAGTTACAATTTTTTAATGTATTTATCTGTCTACTTATCCTTTTAAATGATTATTATTACCGTTGTTCATGCTTGGGATTTAAAGAAATCAATAACACTTCATTTAAAAATTAAATTTGCTGCTTAAAGGGATAGTTCACCCCAAAAATAGGTCTTTTATCATTTACTCACCCTGACGTTGTTCCAAACTTTTGTTGTTGTTGTCTGTAAAACAACAACAACAAAAGGAATCTTTAGAAGAATCTTGGCAACCAAACCATTACCATTGAAAATATCTTCTTTTTTTTTCGGGAGTGAGCTTGCTCTGAACTGAAGTGTTTGACAGCTTCAGTGATTATAAAGGGAGCACTCTTTGCTTGATATCTGTATGATCCATTAAAGTGAGAATTAAAGTCCTATTTTTCATGCTGCACGCAATGCCAAGTTTTGAGAGTTACATCCACATTTAAATGCATGGTAGAATCCTAAATTGTCATGACTGACCGCAATAGCTCAAAATAGATCTGTGAAGGCCACACTAATGTATCATTTACATATAATTATTCATTTTTAAAAATGTTTCTCCTGCTTTCTTCCACAGTTGGTGAACTCCATTGCTAAAACATACGTTGGAACCAATGCATACATGGCGGTAAGCTGCATTCATACCTGTAATGTTTTTTCTGTTCAGATGCTTTATTGTTATTTTACATGAATAGAGAATGCATAGGTTATACACATTTGATTGTAAAGGCTGTCAGTCAAGTATGTGCCTGTAATGAACACAATACAATCATATGCTTTCTAAAGTACGATTTACACTCATGCACACACACATTTAGACAACAGAGCTTGTTAAATAGTTCACACAGGAATCAGGAATGAATGTTAGTGTGGCCTTTAGTGCCACAGTCCTACTCGAAGTACAATGCATAATTGTTCACTGCATTGTAATGATTCTTTGTAATGTGTCTTTGTGTCTTTGCCTCTATAGCCAGAGCGGATATCAGGGGAACAGTATGGTATTCACTCAGACGTGTGGAGCGTAGGAATCTCTTTCATGGAGGTAAAAAAAGCCATATAATAATTTGTTTTAAACACCCACGTATACACACAGCCCAGCGTTCGTAGTTCGGGTGGACTGGTGTCAGTGTTTCTGCTGAGTGCAGTTGATAGTCCCTGCAGGCAGCCTGTCCAAACAGATGTTGGCCTACAGCTATGCATGGATCACACTCAAGATCTCCCACTGAGTGCTACACACACACACACAGACTCTGCTCTGCTATTGTTTTGGACCCTCTCCCTTCAAATTCCCATGTGAGCATAAAGTAAGAAATTAGATTTTGTGTGCATGCATGTGGTTTCTATATATATAAAAATTGGATTAATAAATGGTGAAGAAATAATATTAAGGACAAAATGTGTGTGTAGTGAAACATTAAAGAAAATGAGTGTGTGTGTGTATGTAAGAGTGAAAGATTTGGAGTCATTGTGGCAAAACGCTTTCAATCACTCACCAGCAGAACGTCCAGTAGTTAGAGTGCTGTGTTCTCTGTTCCAGAGGTGTGTGTGTATGTGTTTGTGCCTGAAAAAGAGAAGAGAGGTGTATGAGTATAGTGATTTTTTTTTGAAGTGGATGTTTTTCTAAGCAGAAAAACAACAGCAGCAAGAACTGTACGTATGAGTGGATTAGATTTTAATATGGTGGTTTGACTCGTGTACTAAAAATGCCGTGCTGGTAGTTCTCATTGGCTTTATTGATTCCCATTTTGTAATTGTCAGCGCTTCTCATTGGCTGTGATGAATTGTTATTGTATCCCTCCACTCAATCCCTTGATTGTATTTATCAATACTGTTAGATATTATCAGTGAGATGTTTAGGGAGGGAAATATCAAGGGTCATATGGATTGACATTATCATGAGTTGATGAACAGTATATTGATTTGATTATGATTTAGTGTTGACCTTACCATGTTGTTAGGGACGGGATCGATTCGGCTCGGCTGCTGGAATGTCTAAGCAGTTCGGGTGAATTACCTCTATGTTCTGTTGGCAGATTTCTTATCTAATGAACTGAACTCACCTCCTGAACTGAGATGGGTATGTTAGATTTAATAAATGAATGCACTGAGGTTTGATTTGGATTAATTTTCTAAATGTAACTGGAATGTAATTAAAGTAAGGTTTGAAAATAGTCTTATTTTTAGTTTGACTTTTGCTTCTGGGTTTGCTGCTTTTTCCACATCTGTTCTTTATTTCAGCATGTGCTGTAGACTTCACAGAATAACACCTGCTGAAGCACATACACCTGCTGTGATGCTGGGACGTAGGCAGGATTACGAATATAACTGCTCCTTAACTCTTGTGAAAAAGAAGTGCACTTAATTGTATTGAATGTGCACTCGTATTGTACTGTGCTTTTTTGGAAAGCTACGTATCTCAAGTGCCCTTTTAAAGTTCAACAACCTGCATTTAATGTACATTTATTAACTGTATATACATTCTCATTTAATTGCAGTTCATATGCAATTAAATGGCCAAAAACATGAGTGTAATGTATTATTAAGAAATTGATTTTAGTATGTTCATGTTAAGCAGCTTTGATTGTCCTGATTGAGACATCGTCCATCATAGCTGTATTAGTAAAAGCTCATGTGCTTATGCAGGTGTGTGTGTGTGAGTGAGTGTGCATGTGATTATTCCTCTGTGCTTCATTATAACTTAACTTTCCCTCTGTTATTTCATTGGCAGTTGGCGCTGGGCTCTTTTCCATATCCACAGGTGAGTCTACTACATCAAATTAAATAAGATAGCAGTTTAACTTTCAGCTCTTGAATATTCAACAGTTCTACGCCCTTGAGACACGGCAGACACCCACTTCCTCTTGATCTTAATGTATGGGCAGTAATTAACTGGCTGTTCATCCCACAACTGCTCATCCAACCCATGTTTACTCAGATTACATTACATTACGTACAGTCCTGCAGACCTGCTCCATTCCTCAGTCCCAACCACCCTGTAATCAGATTTCATTCAGGGATTTATCAAGATGATCCCATTTTAAGAATGACAAACATAGATTATAATCCGGATTCATTTGGAGGATTCCCAGTTTATGAACCACATGGTACCCAATGCACAAAGCATGTTATTTTATGGCACATGTTGTATGACATGGTGTAGATGTATAGTGTGTTTAATATACTTTGTACATGTTTAATTAGACTGTGCCAAAAATTTTGTTGTTTTTTTGGGACAAGTATGGCCTTACTTTCAAAATTACATACATTATTTTTGAACGCCATCCTAAGGAATATGTTACATCGATGAACCGCTTATAAACAGCAGACTGAGTTTCTGATTCCTCTCTAGTTCTTTGGAAACTCTCTTTTCTAAATCAATTTATACATGTCAACACTTTACAAAATTGTTTAATTTATTGACGTTGACATTGATTGACATTATTACAGTAATGAATGCGATATCATGAGTAATACTTTTACAAAATGTATTAATCTAGGTTAATGTTAATGTAAATTGATCAAAAGTTACAGATAAGACATTTATAAAGTTAATCAAATATTTCATTTCTATTTCAAATAAATGCCGTCATTTTAAACTTTCTATTCATCAAATAATCCTGAAAAAAAAAAAGTAATCACACATTCCACAAAACTTAAGCAGCACAACTGTTTTCAATAAGAAGTTATTCTTGAGCACTAAATCAGCATATGACTGGAATAATATCTGCTGAAAATTAAGATATGCCACACACATTTAGTGTGTCACAGGTATACACTACATTTTCAAGTAAATACAAATAGAAAACAGTTAGCCTATTTTAAATTGAAATTTATAGTTAGATGTTTTTAGTGTATTTTCTGATTTTCCTTTTTAAGCATGAGAGACTTCAAAAACATGAAAATTCTTGCAGACCCCAAACTTTTGGACAGTAGTGTATGTAAGCAAGGTTTATAAATGATATGGAAGTATTATTCATTGTTTGTTCATAATGCCTTATGCAGTAACTAATGTTAATACATTAATATGGTTATATTGTAAAGCGTTATTTTAATACTTTATTTTTTGTGACAATTTTCAGCCCTGTGTATATATTCTACAAATATACTGTATAACCAAATCTGATTCAGTGCCCTAGTTTTCTCTAATCAGACTCTCTGCTTTTTAAAGTTCTGCATGTAAGAGTGCAGTGAGTTTAATGAGGGAAATGTTGACTAATGCTCAATAAATTACTCCCAGCATGCCTGTTGGGTTAATTAGCATATTAAAACAAAGCAGCCACTCAGGGCATGCAGAGGAAATCAGAAAGGAACATTTTGAGGCTGCATCTAGAGCCAAAGCCTTGAGCATCGAACGGTCACGGAGGCTGGGCCTGGCACTGGTGTGTGTTTGTACTTTATCTCACACATCACTTGATGCAAAGCTATTGTGCACCACGGCGATAGTTAAAAAATTGGTATGCAATGCGTGAAATTGAAAGGATATTATGAGGAGTGCTAGGGTTAATCCTAAATCCTGATCCATTTTTAGTGTAGATTTTTCTAACATAGAAGAGATAGACAAAATATAGGATGAACAAACTGTGTGAAATGATGAACATTAGACGTTAGAACATGAGAAGGCTAGAGGCCAGGGTGGTTTCTGTGTACGAGTGCATTTGTGTGTGTGCATTATCCCGTGGCCTGGAGGCTTGTCTCATTTGAAATTGTTTTCCTCTGCTCTCCAGCATTATCTATTAACAGGGCCATTATCATGTTAATCCACAGAGTAATATTACATAAACTAATGTATTCACATGTACACACAAACACTCCCTCATACACACTGTCTGAAACCGTGATTTCATCTGTTGATGTTAAATATTGTACAGCATTTCTCTTCCTCACAGGACTGCAGAACTAAATGTGTCCTTTTTATGTTGGTCTGTATCTAAACCTTCAAAACAAAAACAAAAATCCTCTTTGACAATGACATGGGAATGTGTGAAATCCAATCAGGTTCTTCTCATCATGCAGTATATCATTATCAGATAAAGCGATAGGAATTGAAACCAATGAATGGCAAAACTTTTGTTCTTGGCCCGTAGAGCCAGAGGCATTATACTGAAGCATTTCATGTATACACACCCCATTAATTTATTACTTCCTCCTTTAATCTTCCTTATTCTCCCTTTCCCTGTTCCTGCATTTGTGAATTCGTATGGAATGGAAATAGAGAGAGCGAGAGAAAGGCATGAAGGAGAAAGAGGGAGGGGGTTAGTCAGTAAGAAAGAGAGGGAGAGCTAAACCTCCCACTGCTAGAGCGTTTTTGCTCTTGATGTTAATTTTCACAGCTCCATATGGTGCTGCAGACTCTTCACCTGCAGGCATCACACACACACACGCGTGCACACGCCACCCAGCCAGCACACACGCTACCTCAGGCCTGGCCTGTCACTCACATCAGCTCGGGCATCTGTCTGTTTTCTCTCTCTCTCAAAACCTCCCACTGCTAGAGCGTTTTTGCTCTTGATGTTAATTTTCACAGCTCCATATGGTGCTGCAGACTCTTCACCTGCAGGCATCGCACACACACGCATGCACACGCCACCCAGCCAGCACACACACTACCTCGGGCCTGGCCTGTCACTCACATCAGCCCAGGCATCTGTCCGTTTTCTCTCTCTCTCACACACACACACACACACGCACATGCTTAAAGAGTCATTGTCCATTGTGCTCTGAGATCTCGAGAGATGCCTTCTGTATTTCTGCATCGACTTCTGATGCCCTTCCCCCGCTCCACTCGCACTCAGTCTCAGAGCCGCAAATCTGCTGCTGTTTTGTGTGTGTGAGTGCATGGGTGTGTGTGTATGTGTGTTTTCTATGTGTTATCTTGTCATTGATTATAAAAGGCTCTTTAATTTCGTCTCACCCCATGTTGGGATTAATTTGCATTCTTTGTCAGGAGTTAATGGCGTCTCCCGATGGCTCGCTCGGAAAATCTTTGAAGACTGCAGACTGGCTGGCGTGTGTATACAGCCTCCAGCGCTTTTCCTCCTGATTGATTTATTGTTGTCTTTTCTGTTTTGCGGCTGTTTTGGTTTCAGCTCATTTTAAGCCTTGTATTCGTCTTAATATACTGTATGATTTTGCTCTCCCAGAGCTTTAATGCTATATTTAAGCAATATCACCCTAGCAAGCGTGTTGTTGTTATTGAGGCCGCAAGTAATCACAGCCTTGACAATATGTAGTATAACATATATTACTTTTGTACAACAGTTATGTAAACAAGAAGTTAAAATGGAGTAACTTGCAGTTCAGAGAAAATTTTGCCAAAGCGTTGTGAATTCATTTCACTCCAGCTCCACTCTAGGTTTTTCAGTTCTTCTCACTCACTTACTGGTGAAACCCCACTCTGAGTACTGATAGAGTGAAAGAAAACATTGGCTCCTTTTTTCCCAGTAAAGTCATTCTTCTTTGACAGTGCTCTGCTCGCATACATTGGTCTGAGGCTACGTTTACATGACAACGATGTAGTCAAAAACTGAAAAGTTTTTCCTTTGCATTTTTAAAAAGTTTCACGTATACACGACAACGTTTTCAAAACGATTCGCGTTTACACATCCACGAAAACGGGCAAAAACACTGTATTACGTATGCCAGACCAATAGTTGGCGCTGTCACCTTGTTAGTAAACAGTACCTGTACGGAAGTGATGATTATATGATGTATATGATGCGTCTCCGCTGTTGGTTGTAATATTGGTGAAGTAAATCCACACTTTGCTGAAGAAGCGTTAGCTCTTGAGCAGCAACAACAGTACCATATACTCCGCCATTGTTACGTATGTTTGTTCGCACTTGCCTTTTAAAATCGACACGTACTGTGCATGTCTACATACCTAACACGTACTACGCACGCGCATGACGTCACCGTTTTCAAAGATTCCCATATTTGGTGTTTACACGGAAACGATAACGGTGCCTTTTTCAAAAACTTGTACTTTTCAGTCCCCAAAATGTCATTGTCATGTAAAAGAACAGTCAAAACGCATAAAAAGTTTCCCGTTTTTGGCTGAAAACCTTGTTGTGTAAACGGCTCCTGAAACAGCACAGACAATTGGAGTGTTACAAACAGAGAAACTAAAAAAAAAAACTAATGTAGGAATTGACCCTTCGCAAAGACCCGCACCCCTTCATTACTGTTGCTAGGTCCAACAAGCCATGGCACTCTCACGCCACAGATTATGTTCTCAAAATACAAAATGAAAAATACATTGGGGACCAATGAGAAAATTGACAACGCGCCAACAGACAAGACAGAGCAGGCTACTTTAGGTATGAAGCAAAGTCTCAGCTTTCAAATTTTGTAAGAAATTTTTTAAGAAATTCAAACAAGAAATACCGTTTTGTGGCTTTTTAATGTGTTGTGACAGATTGCTGTAGCGCCTCAGTTCAAGTGGCACATGAACCGATTATCTCATCCTCTTTACTAATTATAACATGAAATAAACATGAATTAACATCAGAAGGTATCTTTTTTTTAACTGCGGAAATATATCAATATACACCATTTTCAAGTTCAAGTCCACCGCGCCTGGTTTGTTTGTTGGGCAAAAATGGCAGATTTGGCGTTATGATTGGTCAGATTGCCTGTCAGTCGAACTCTCTGCGAAGGGTCAATTACTCAGTTTTCTTTCAAAAATTGTACATTTCACAAATAATTACAAAGAAACGTGAGATTTTGAAGCAGAAAGACTAAAATAGTATTTTTTTGTAAAAACCTTCTCAAATAATCTTTGTTTTAAAAAATCTTCGAAACTGTAAAAGGAATAAAAATAGATATTTTGGTCACACTTTATTTTAAGGTCCAATTCTGGCTATTAACAAACAATTAACTATGACTTTTGCCTCAATAAACTCCTAATTTGCTGCTTATTAATAGCTAGTAAGGTAGTTGGTAAGTTTAGGTACTGGGTAGGATTAGGGATGTAGAATATGGTCATGCTGAATATGTGCTTTATAAGTGCTAATAAACAGACAATATGGTAATAATATACATGCTAATAAGCAACTAGTTAATAGTGAGGATTGGTCCCTATACTAAAGTGTTACCTATATATATATTTTTTTTACAGTGTACAAGAACAGCATAGTTTCCATTTAGGACCTTGCTTAAATGGTAGCACTTTAACATTTTCAAAAAGGAGCCGAGGTGATGTGTTTAAAGTGGTCTTGATTGTTCAGTGGAGATCACATTGAAGTATTTCATCTAACTCCAATGGTTTAATTGGAAAAAGGCACATACAACAAATATTTATGCCTTTAATTGTCCTGTGATTGCTGTGCTTTGCAGTTTTAGCCAGTGCTGTAAGTTATTTAGTTCCTACATTATAGGTCCAGCGTCTCCAGGTATTTAAAGAGAGCTGGGCCATGTTTAATTGAGAAGAGAGAATCAATGACTAGCGTAATATGTCATCAGAGTGGTCTCACACCATTAGCTGTTAGTTGAAACTATAAGGTCCAGGCAGGAGGTTAAGCCAGATTGTGTAAGCAGTGTTGCCCTTAAAATAATATTTCAGTTCAAACAAAGTATGTGAAAAAGTTCTCAGTCTATCTCCATCTAAGGGTGCTTTCACACCTGGCCCGTTGTTTCGGGAACCTGGTGCGTTTCCCCCCTTAGCTCGGTTCGTTTGGGCATATGTGAACACGGCAATCGTGCCTGGATCCGCGACAAAACAATCGGTCCGAGATCGCCTGAATGAGGTGGTCTCGGCTCGATTGAAAACGAACTCTGGAGCGGTTCGGTTGTAGTGAGAAAGCAATCCGATCTAACGGACCAAAGAACCAGGCTATATCACAATGTATAATGGGTAATTACGTAAGTTCCGTGAAAAGCATTAGCTTTGTTGTTTTGCTACTACTTCAAAATGAACCTGTGAATGACCACCTGTCTGTGGGTGAGCACATATTTGCCATTCAAAATAAAAAAGCGCACTTTTTCATTTTATAATGCCGTCTTATTGCTCTTCTTCCTAGTAGGTGCATTTTAAAAATGTTTTCCCGATGAATCCTGGACTCCTGCTCAAAGTGATAAATTAATATAAGGAGCGCTACAAAAAAAAAGAAGCTGTTGCCGTTCCATCCTGACGGATGACAGCCGTGACAGCTAAGTGGAATCCCGGAAAATAAACCATGGAACTTTGACCAATAAGACAACAGTTTACTCGCGCGTGACTTGTATTAACAAATTTGGTCCATTTAGAAACTTTGCCGTGTGAAAGCGAACCGCACCAAGAATAAAAAGCAACATTGTAATAATTTGAATCCCTGTTTCGGAACAAAGCAATCGATCTACAGGTGTGAAAGCACACTAAGATAAACCCTCTGTCTCAGATGATTACTTAGATCCAGCAAGTGGGAATTGCAAGGCAGAAAAAGACTGAAATGTTTTTTATTACCTTTAACTGGGACTCTCCTTTCGAACAGAAATGCTATGTAGAAACCATATGTATTTTATTGTTATCATATGGTTATGAAAATAAATGAATCCTGAAATCCTGTCAAAACAATAACCCACTATTTTGTTTTTAATCTCCAGACTGTGATACTTTTTGAGAAGTATATCATGAGTATACTTTTAGAGTCAAACATACTGTATAAACCTGGAGGTGAATAAAATGCAGGAGATATGAAATTAATGGAAAAAATGCTTGGTGAAGCTTATCCTAATTGAGGATCAGACTATTAGCGGCTGTGTTTTCATTATGTAAACGATGTTACCACATCATGCCCATATCTTGCCATCAGGGTTTTCCTGATCTTCCCCCAGTGATCATAAACATGTCTTGGTGCAATGATTATGTCTGTAACATGCTAATTGCATGTTTTTGCTCTTGTTTACTCATTCTCACCTAAATCCCTTTTTTTTCTCCTTGCAGATTCAAAAGAACCAGGGTTCCTTAATGGTAAGTGTTTTTCATGTATTTTCAGAGATGTAGGCGGCTCCTCTCACAACCCCTTGCAGTTTTCTCCTCACCTCGCATGGTTGCCTCCCTCTGAAGTTAATACCAGACAATAATACGCTCTGTCTTAACAGCCTGTATTCAGATTAGGTGCCATTAGAAATAAGGAAACATTACAGATCAAATGGCTTTTCCCGAGTCAGAGTGCATTTGATTAAGCTGTATTGCTACCTGTTTTATTGCATTAATGATTTTATTTCCCTTGCACTGTAAGGACGTTGTATGGGGTCTAATCTCTTTTTCTTCTACCCCCCTCTGTCACAGCCTCTTCAGTTATTGCAGTGCATTGTTGATGAGGTGAGTCTGTGTCCCATGTACGAAACCGTCCCTAATGGGGTGGAAAGCTGATATTTTGTTTCCTAATGAAGCGAGGTGCATTATCAGCTCTGCTCAGGGTTTGAGCTCTGAAGAGCTGGAGCTGTCGAGAGCTCGGCCGTGCTGATGTCAAGGCCTTGAACGGAACATTTGGCTTAACTCTGGATTTGGAAATTCAGCTAAACTTGAAAATACATTGAAGAAGGTTGGGCAGCAAATTGTAGTTGTTTCAGACTAGCAGTAAAACAATCACAGTTTAAGAAATAAATAACATTTCATACAAACAAATGTAAAGCTCAAAGTTTTTAAATAGCTTCATATGTTTTTTTTATTCTCTGCATTTCTTTCTCATTCTGTCTCTCTCTTGCGCGCACACAGTTTGCTGGTTTAATGTAGCATGACAGGGCTCTGGACAACTGAGGGTTGTGGACCACAGAGTTGTTGCATTAACCTTGACATCCGTTAGGCGCTAAAATACACCCAGCTAAACCCTGACATATTTTCTCACCCTTATCTCTCTGAGGAGTTGGGTCAGGGTCAGTTAAACACAGATATTCCTTGAAATAGATACAACTCTTGTGTTATATATCACTTCTCTGATGTACACACCTTTCTGGTATAAATCTGGTGTGTATATAGAGTTTTATGCAGTATTTCACCCAGTCAGCCTTGTGATTCCTCAGATTTGTACTCTTTACTGGCCCTGAGGCAGTTGTTTGCAGTGTGTGTAGGTATGTATGTACATATATGCCCACCAAGGCAAATTTTGTTGTTGTTGATAAAATACAGTAAAAACAGTAATATTATGAATTAGTATTATTACAGTGTAAAATTACTGTTTTCTATGTTGATATATTTTAAAATGTAATTTATTCCTGTGATGGCAAAGCTGATTTTTCACCATCACTCAAGTCTTCACTGTGACATGATTCTTCAGAAGTCATTTCATCTGCTGGTCAAGTCAAACTTTTCTTTTTCTTATTATTATCAACATTGAAAATTATTTTCAGAACAGTTATAAGTATTGCAAATGATTCTTGAGCAGCATATCAGCATATTAGAGTCATTTCTGAAGGATCATGTACAGTAGACTGGAATAATGGCTGCTGAAAATTCAGTTTTACCATCTTAAGAATCTCACAATCTTTCCCATTTTGCTGTGTTATGTAGTGTACTGTATAGCTATTTTAAATTCACTGTTGTCTGCTCACTAAGCAGCTGTACACATTCTTCCCAGGGCCACAGGGCCATCCATATTGTTTTTGTTTTTTTCTAATTAAAAAGTAAGATGACAACATCTGTGTTAAAACTGTTGGATCTGAATGGCTGTACCTTAGCAAACCTCAGCAGATTTGTTCCTTAAATTAGCAAATCGGAAGAGTTACGAGAGGTAATCTTTTACCACACTCGACACTCAAACAATCCCCAAATTTGCATCAGTCTCCTCAGCATTCAGTTAAAGCCCGTAGGCCATGCTAACTCCGACATTTAAATGCGCTTTCCACTGCTATGTGAGTAATTAATAAGTAATTGTGTTAATTGTGTGTGTGGGGGGAGCCTCTCCCTTGTCTTCTCTTCTCTGCTTGAGCTACTCACTGACACATGCTAATAACAGAACGCCACACAGAGATGAAGGAGAGGGAAGCATAAACACACATTAAACATACCCAACGTGTCCTTTCCGCTATAGATTGCTGCACGTAATTAATAATTAAACGGCCGTTCGTGTAATGAGTTGACCTGCTTGAACTGTTCATTACTCATCCGGCAGAGGCATCACTCAAACTATTTTCTGCCGTGCCCTTCGCTCCGTCTCCCTCAGGCCAAAGAGTGCGCTGCCACGCCACTGCCGACTGCATTCAGCTGACCAAGGCCTTATTACTCACTGCCACTGATTTACAACCTTCGGAGAGAGACGGTGAGAGAAAGCTTGAGACGGGAGTTGTGGGTACTCCCCAGGACCTACTTTAAAGAGTAATCTAGTGCACAGACCGAGAAAGAGGCAGAGTCAATGTGATGGACTGAAAGAGCAGGAGAAAAGAGAACATTTAGAAACTATGCCTGAGAGAATATGAGAAACAGGCTGAATAAAGAGGATATCTGCTCAAGAAGAACATCAAGACCAGTCAATTAGAAAAATGGGAAAGAATATTCTGTGATGTGAATGTACGATCTGAGACCCATTAAATGTGAGTTTATCATCAGTAATGTTGAAAAGTCACTAGAAGGAAGAAAAAAGTGTCATGAATCATATGGGAGAAATTCTGGAAGGTCACAGGTAATCTGACCACTTTGACTTCAAGAGGATGCTGGTAATGATAGTCTGGCTTGTTTTGTCTAGATTGATAGTACTTTTGAATTTTTAAAACTCAAGAACCCCACATTCTTTCTCATTCCATTATGCTCTATTTTGATTTATTTGTCTGCTCACTCGATAGAAGCTCTACACGTTCACCTCTGGGCCACCAGAACATCCTTAGTGTTTTTTCTAGTAAAACTAAACTTAGATAGTCAAGAAAAGTAAAACCTCTGATCTAAGTGACTGTACCTGTCAGATGATTCATTGCCTAAATTAGCAAATCTAAGGCCCAATCCCAATTCTATTTTATACCCCTCTGCCTACCCCTTCCCCTTGTCCCTTGAAACAGAGTGTCAAGGGGTAGGGGTGAAAATATTCCCCTAAGAATTGGGACACCACTACTATGCCGTCACACGTCATCATACGTCGTCTAGCTCCTACAATACACACACCTATGCTGGTGTGCATTAGAGCCTTTAATTACAGTTCTATATTAATGCGCTGCTTACACACTCACACACACACATATCGGAGATCGCGCAGCTCACACATCCAGGAGAAAAGAAACTTGTCAACGCTGCCCTGCGACTTTTATTAATAACTGTTTAAATACTGAATCGCTACATTATATTTTCCAGGAACAAGAGGATAAAATCGCTGTTTTTGAAGTAAACTCTCTAAAAAGAGAAACACACAGACGCGCGTATACTCGCATCTTTCATCTCTCTCTCGAATTGGCAATATTTGAGAAAAGGGTTTAGCGATTTCTAATTATTGGGGAGACTAGCCCCCCCTCAATGTCTACGGTGGTTATCGCCCTGATCAGACATGAAAATATGTTGTGGCACTATCGTGCAGTCTATAACGATATGACGTTAGTTAGCAAATATTAGCGATTTTTTGCAAACATGTCTATGAGTAACATTGACCATAAATATGAACTCATGATTGAATGTAACATAAAACTAATGATTACTTTTTGTTATAATCTTTATTAATGCCAAAAATGCTTACATTTATGTGTCTTTTTGTTCGCTCGGGCAGCCATGTTGCCCCTGAAGCTGGTTTACGCTGAGATAATTCATACCCCTTCGTTTGAAGTGTGGTCCCGAAAAATCTTCGTTTGAAGGGCTGTCTGGCCCTTCCCCTTACCTCTATCCCTCCAACCAAAAGAGAATTGAGACCCCCCTACCCCTTCACATGAATGCGCGAAACGGAGGGGTAGGGGAAAGGGGAAGGGCTAAGGGGTAGAATTGGGATTGGGCCTAAGAGTCCGTTCACAAATAATGCATTTTTTTCCATTCTACTGCACTACTTCCAATGTTTTTCTTCGTGAACGTGCAAGACGGACATGTTTGACTTGCATTCACATCTCGCGTCTATTGCAGCTTTCAAAAAATTCAACTTAAAGGGGTCATATGATGCGATTTCAAGTTTTCCTTTCTCTTTAGAGTGTTACAAGCTCTTGGTGCATAAAGAAGATCTGTAAAGTTGCAAAGACTAAAGTCTCAAATCCAAAGAGATATTCTTTATAAAATTTAAGAGTCAGCCACGCCCCCCCTAAAACGGCTCGTTCTAACACGTAATTAATAATTACGTGTTAGAACATATCTACCTCACTATGTGGAAATATTAGCATAATGCCACCCAAATGTGCACGCAACGAAAGAAGGCGTGGTTTCAGGAACAGCAGTCGTGTTGAAGCAGCCATGTCAGGGAGACGCTGTGTTTCAGTGTGAAAGAAAAAGCACTTTATTTGGCCTTCCGGAAGTAGATGCAATTAGGAATCATTGGTTAAGATTTATTTACAACAGAACAGCACAACACAGATGTTCGAATTTGTGCAACACATTTTATGGACGACAAACTAAACTAAAACTAAAACTAAACTAAATCAATTCAATTACGACTTTGCTATGACAATCTGGCGCTTCTGAATCAGCGACTGTAAGTATGTTTTGTTATTAGTTTAAGTATTTGCTATTGACTGTTCAAATGCAGAGTTTTGCGCAGCGCAGAGTAACGCGTTGTGTGTGTGCGTGTGAGGGGAACAGGGTCACGTCACAGGAGAGTGAACTGTCTGTCAGAAATCATAGCACGTCAGCTGTCTTAACCACGGCTTGTGTACTGCATCATCACTGTGTCTGTCACGCGACTCTGTTGCCCTTTCGGGCTTGAACTGATGGTAAAACTAATGACATTATTAACT
>NW_015506055.1:145179-184808 GCF_001515645.1 Sinocyclocheilus grahami | reverse complement strand
GTGTGTGTGTGTGTGTGTGTGAGGGGAACAGGGTCACATCACAGGAGAGTGAACTGCCTGTCAGAAATCATTGCACGTCAGCTGTCTTAACCCCGCGGCTTGTGTGCTGCATCATCACTGTGTCTGTCACGCGACTCTGTTGCCCTTTCGGGTTGAACTGATGGTAAAACTAACAACATTATTAACTGTCTTGATATTTACTTTGAAAGATGACGCTCGCGATTATGGTAAGGGGTGTTACATTTCTGACGTGTGCTTGTGGTGTTCGGCCAATCAGAGCAGACTGCGCTTGTCAAAGGAGGGGGCTTTGTTGAAAACGACGTGTTTGAGAGAGGCGGGGCATAGAGGACCTACAATAATGTACAGTATTTGAAAAATAATGTGTTTTTTTTTTTTACATTAAAGCATGTCAACATTCTGTTATACCAAATACACATTTATCATCAAAGGCATCAGCCACAGGCGATATCTCTGGCTATCGTCGCTACAAGAAACTCGTCTCAAGACTTTGCATTTTTTCCCCATTCCACTACCTGCGTCTCACAGTTTTAAAAGTAAAAACGCGTTCTGTGTGAATGGCCCCTAAGGAGGTTTGAGAGTTTACTCTAAACTCAAACAATCCCCAAATTTGCATCAGTCTCCTTAGCACTTTGTTTAAACCTGTAGGCCATGGTGAGATTACCATCGGTAATGACGAACATGAGCTTACCATTGGAAATTATGAAAAGCCACTAAAAAAACAAATAAGTGTCATGAAGTATATGGGAGAAATTCAGGAAGGTCACAGGTCGCTTTAATAATCTGACTTCGAGAGGATGTCGGTAATGACAGTCTAGCTTGTTTGAAGGGCATTGTGTGTGAATGTGTATGGCTGGTTTCCATGGTGACCCCGGTATAAATTATCAACCTCGCAGGGTGAATAAACGGCTAAATGAGGTGAAGCACGAAAGTTTTTTTTTTTTTTGTCCTCTTGTTTTCTTTCACCTCTTTTATTTCTCTCCAAATCCCTCGATCAGGTCCAGCTCTACTTGGTGTCTAATAGCTGTTGCCAGCGCACTCTTTTTTCAGAACTGCACACTTGTCCATCTGCACGGCAGCCCGTCTTTAATTGTCCCTCTCCAGTCGTGTATTGAAACAGCACTGATGCTTCTAATAAGACTCGGCTTAAATTCACCTCTGTAATTACTGATCTAATTTTACCTGATAATTGCAGCTGGGCAATTACATGTATATTTACTGCTGGTATTGTGGAGGAAGACGGGCCATGGTCTGGCTCTGTTTGTAGTGTTGGATAATGGCAGCAAGCTGCATAATATAACAGTGCTTTCATCATCATCCTCATCATGCAGCCGCCACATCAAAGACCCCCAAATTAAGGTGTTTGTGCATCCTCAAGTGTACATGCATCTGTTTGTGTACGTGTGTGAGGCTGTGTGCATCTCGCTGTATTTACAGGTGGGTTATGAGTGTTGCTCTGAATTAGTTTTTTTTGGTCCAGACTTGGGACATGTATGTGTACTGTGGCCTCCAGGCTGTGTAATGATGTATAGCGGCACTAGTGCACCTCTGGCTATGTTCATTGGAATAGGTGTGTTTCAAACTCTCTAGATCTCAGAAAATCAGGGCTTCATACACAAAAAAATTACTAGTGAGACGATGGCTTATAAAAAGAAACATTTAGGAGACAAATGCCTTTTTAGCTGATAAATGTGACCCTGGAGCACAAAACCAGTCTTAAGTCACTTGGGTATATTTTTAGCAATAGCCAAAAAAACATTGTATGGGTCAAAATTATCGATTTTTCTTTTATGCCCAAAATCATTAGGATATTAAGTAAAGAGCATGTTCCATGAAGATATTTTGTAAATTTCCTACCGTAAATATATCAAAACGTAATTTTTGAAAAATCTTCGTTTTTTTTTTTTTTTTGCACCCTCAGATTCCAGATTTTCAAATAGTTGTATCTCAGCCAAATATTGTCCTATCCTAACAAACCACACATAAATGGAAAGCTTATTTATTCAGCTTCCAGATTATGTATACATCTCAATTTCAAAAAATTTACCCTTATGTAGGACCGGTTTTGTGGTCCTTGGTCACAAATTACAGAATTTCTCAGACACTGAAGGGATGTTTTTAGTGCATTATATAGACCACACAGGGATTTATATTATAAACAGTTAAATCATGTGTTTTTCTAGTTGAATTTAGGATAAATAAGTTCCAGTTTTGTCTTGATTGTGTTTGTGCTTGTGCCATTTAAGTATCATTCTGTCTTGAAGGAATATTTCTGTCTGTTTGGGGAAAATAAATGTTGATTGTAGTTTAAACATGTGGGCTTGAAAATGTTCCATTACAGTTGATTCAACTTGACAATTGAACCGCATATGTTAAAAAATAACCTATGATATATATTTTTTAATTATTTTATTTAAATAAAAAAAAAAATTCAGAATACCAAATGTTGAAATGACGTTTATATTTAATTACATGTTGTTGTACATGAATACGCTAGAAATGTAAGTCTCATGAACCTAAAATATACATCACACTAACAATTTTTCTTTTTGAAAAATGTAACTGATAAATGACTTCAGTTATGAACTCCCGAATCAGGAAGGAGTGAATGTGATTCAAACCACTAACTCTTGAGTGAGTTTGAGACAGTTTTGTGAATGAGACTTAAAAATAATGTTTCTTCCAATGAGTTATTCAGGCAGGCATTATTTCTAAAGTCTCCAATAGCAACTCGATTTTAGTTTTTTTTGTTGCATGCGCAACCTTTTTAGTCCCCTCATAACCTCGGATCAGATCATTACTTTGTCATCCTGCTATCCATGTGTATGTGTGTGTTTTCAAACTGCAACAAGATTGCTTGTATTGTGCAAAAAATGTTTAATTTAATTCGTACTGGCTGTTAAAGCAGTTTCTTCTTCTCTTTGTCCCTCACAAACAGACATTTCCTAAAAGAAAATCTATTCACTTTCCCTTCCAATACATCAGTCCTTCCTAAACACCTTGAATCTCAATTCTGTCTTTAACACCAAGGCTTTTGTGTCTGTGTAACATGTTGATGTCATCAATTCTTTCCCCCGAGGTCATGTTAATACAAATTATGGTTATGGTTGTAATGCAAATAATCTTTTCTCTGAAACGGGCCACATTTTTTTCCTTTCTTCTCTAGTCTTAGATCAAACAGGGGCTCCAATTTCCAGAAAGTTATATTACACCAAAGATATCTCAGTTTGATCTCGGAGGTGTCTGAATACATGCAAGAAAGCAACAATTACGCAGTTAGAAATAGATCTGGAATTTGACTTTATTTCACTTGTTCCATTTGCTTTCAATGTGTCTGTTCTTTAGAAGTATCTGATTTAATTTCCTTACCCTGTTAACATTATTTGGAGGTTGAGGTCGTAACTAAATGTTCTTGTCAACTGTATGCCCTTCTGCCTTATGAGCACATGAATGGCTGTCTTGCTCTGAGAGTGTACGCTTTTTGTCTGTGAGTGTTTGTCCTATGTTCTGTGCATCAGCAATCGTCCACTGTCCAACAAAAGAGGGGTTCAGGTGCTTCGAAAATTTAATATACACGGCTGCTTTTGAATGTCCGCACATGAAATACCTCATTATGGACTGTAACCCTTCTGCAAACTAGTCAAGGCCACACAAAAACTACATTTTTTAAAATTCTGTTGTGGATATATTTGTAAATAATAATTTTGATAATGTGTTTATTATGTTTATTTTTTAGGATCCTCCGGTGCTTCCAATTGGTCAGTTCAGTGAGAAATTTGTCCACTTCATTACACAATGGTGAGTGTTTCCAGTACCAACTGAACACCTGTTTCTTCTCTTCTACCTCTCATAAATAAATAAATCCTTATAATATTGTAATGATAACCCACAACACAAACTATAAAAACATTTTATTAAAAAAAAAAAAAAATTGAATGCATTTAGAACATGAAAAATACTGGAGCTAATCAAAGCTGCCAAATGTCTGATTGTGAAAATTATGTAATAAAGTGATAGCTGAAAGTTACTTTATGCATTTATGCCAAGAAATTATAAGGATTTATTGTTCAAACCCCCACTTTGAAACCTTTGTATGTCTAAATATGTTTGTGTGTGTTTATGTATATACTGGACTTTCTACTCATCAAAGAATCTTACAAATAATATATGTATCACAGTTTTAACGCAAATAATAAGCAGCACAACTGGCTGCAGCATTGATAATAAGAAATGTTTCTTGAGCACCAAGTCAGCATACAAGAATGATTTCCAAAGAATCATGTGACACTGAAGACTAGAGTAATGGTTTTAAAATTCAGCTTGGCCTCATTAAAATATATTAAAATAGAAGAGTTATTTAAGTTTCACAATATTACTGTTTCACTGTATTTTTGATCTAATAATTGCAGCCTTGCCTTTCTTTCAAAAACATTTAAAAAATCTCTTAAGTTGTGTGTAAAGCATGTAACATGTAGTGGCCTAACACACAATAGCCTTTCCTGGGTCTACACACCAGACAGTACAGTAGTTAGACTAGCTATACACAACAGTAAATATTTACCCAACATCTGTCCCTGGTTTGCTGACCTTGCTTTCTCAAACACAACCGCACTCAAAATTGCCTTCCACAGGTCATGCCCCAAGAAACCAGAATTCCCCACCAACCTCTTTTGCCTGAGGGCATGGTGGGTGAAGCCAGATGTTTTGGGATTTGTTTAGCAGCTGATGTTTACCTGCAACACACTTTATTTACACAAACAGGTCACCTGGCTCACTAGTGCCACCCCTGCCTGGCACTGCTCCTCTAACATCCTCTTCTATTATTAGCCTGCTCTGAGTGTGTGTGTCATTCATCATGGTCCAAATGGGCCCCTCTGTAGGCCGCTCTGTCCCTATAATCCCTCCCATTTCTTATCTGGGTCAGCTTGACTAATTTACTTGCACTTAGGTGTGATCTGCGCCAAGGAGAATTGATAATTACTTACCTCTCCCTTTATCACTTTGAGATGCAGTTATATTAACCTCAACATTGCAATGATAAAGATGGTGTAGAAGATATACTGGATGCATAATCTGCATTTATTAAGAAATATGGGATTTATGGATTGCTCATAATACTAAGAAAACATACTGTAAACTTCCTCTTTATTGTATTGACACTAAACTACAAATCGGCTTGTTCTCTTATTCTAGGATTGCTGATATCAGAAACCTAAATGCAGGAACATGTAATGTGATTTACATGTTAATTATGCTTATTCAGTGAGCAGACATGTGACCTGCATAGTCACAGTGAAGTAATGTAGAGATAGTCCCAAAAAACGAATTATATGAGCAAAATGAGGGACCATTTGTAGGGTTTACATGCTCTTGAAAGTATTTCCGGACACGGATTCAAGAACTGGAAAGTAATTGAATGCTCTGTCAGCTGGAAAACCCACAAACTTGGATGACATCTGACAATCAGCAGTCTGTGGCCCAGGTACTGAAGTGAGTGTTGTAATACAGACCAGTGTTATTTTAGCATCATTAATATACTATTATAGCTTTTGGTAAGATTTTGAATTAGATTTTATTTTTATATTTTGTTTCGCTTAGTTATTTTGTTGTCATTTTTAGTATTTATTCTTTTATACATATTTATTAGTTCGAGTTATTTTAGTACTTCAACTGAAGGTTGGAATACACTACATGACATTTGCCGACTTCTATGTCTTGTATGATGGTCACAGACTCCATTATTTTAGCTTCAGACTTTGAGGCCATCCGGCCTGAAGAAAATAAAACATGTTTGATATTGTGAGCTGATTTTAGAACACCTCGTTTTCAATTGTCACATCTTTTAGCAACAAGGCATGAGTTTGAGTTTGTTGTGTTCTTAACAACTTGAAAGTCTGGTAGTGTGTGATCCCGAGTCATTTAGTGTTTGATGTCCAGTTTTATTTCTAACTATTTAAAAAGTCAGCAAGTGTTTGATGCCTGGTGTTAAAAACTGTTACAGACTATATGTATATTCACCTAATGAAGAGTTTGCGATTCATGATAAATGAACTCAGAAAACCCAGTGTTCTTCACCAACGTATCAATATTACACAGGCGACGTGAGATGCACACTGACAGAAGACATGACTTTTTATTTGATAGTAAAAACTGTGTGAGGTCAGACAGGCGGCACAAAAGTCAGTGAGTCATGATTTCAAATTCCGATTCCGATTCAGTCTTGTGTAGGCTATTGCACAACAACCCCAGAAAATCTTGACAAATTGTAAGCATTAAGATTGCTATACTGAGCTTGCATGTTCACATATTCAATATTACACTTGATGTGTTATAAGGGCCTTCAGGTACACCATGTACACTGGATGGCAGGTACTTGAAAAGGTCCTTGCATCTGGTGTTCATTAAAGACTGGGAACCCTGAATTTGTCAAATCTTGTGCTGTTTCTGGCTGACTGTGTGCAGCACCTGCTGCTATAAAGTCCTTTGATATGCTTTCAAACAGAGTGACTAAAGTTTATTTTTCACAAGGTCCCTGATCACTTCAGTCTGACCTTAACAGTTTCAGTGGCACATTTCAACATGGATTGTTTTGTGAACTTGTCTTAAGAGGTTGGTATTGAAGGAGATGTGCAGTGCAAAATATATTGAACACTTATTGTACATGCATAGACTCGTAACATTAGACAGGGTTTTTGTGCACAAAACTATTTCGATTTCCTGACTTTTCCTGACATTCTGACCTTTTAAATGGATCAGAATTAAATGGGCCAATTTTTGCTGCTGTGCTTTTAAAGGGTTAGTTCACCCAAAAATGAAAATTCTGTCATTAATTACTCACCCTCGTGTTGTTCCAAACCCGTAAGACCTTCGTTCATCTTCGGAACACAATTGAAGATATTTTTGATGAAATCTGAGAGCTCAATTTAAGATATTTTTTATGAAATCTTTCACTTTCAATTTCATCAAAAATATCTTCAATTGTGTTCCGAAGATGAACGAAGCTCTTACGGGTTTCGAACAACACACGGGTGAGTAATTAATGACAGAATTTGACACATTTTTGGGTGAACTAACCCTTTAAAAGCACAGCAGCAAAAATTGGCCCATTTAATTCTAATCCATTTAAAAGGTCAGAATGAAGTTGAATAAAAATCGAAATAGTTTTGTGGACAAAAACCCTGTCTAATGTTACGAGTATTGAAGGGGGGAAGATAAAATGAGTATTAAAAGTATATTTTATATCAGACCTTTAAAAGCCTATATAAAGATTAAATCCTTGCTGTCTAGTGTTATTATGAGAGTCATACTTTCAATACATTGACAGATAAATTGGCCAATATTTGATGAAAAACACTATTACTGTAAAAAAAAACTTGCCCCTTTTAAACTTTAACTCTATTCATTTACTAACTGCTTGTTTTCTTTTTAAAAAAAAAACTAACACTAGCTTCTCTATTCTTTTTGTATTCTATCTATTTGTTTTCTTTTTATTTATTATACAATTAACAAAAGCAAAAAAGTCAAGGTTTGTCCTCCTCAATCATACCTTAAGGAGTTCTGACATGCTTCTTTTGCGTTCATCCTTTTGAATTAACAGAGGATAATTCATTACTATACGTGGAATCACACACAATGACCTCTTCTGCTTTTGTTCCCACAGTATGAGGAAGCAACCCAAAGAAAGACCAGCTCCAAATAATCTTATGGTGAGTCTCTTTTCCACTCTTTCACATTTACATATGATGCGATTTCAAGTTTTCCTTTCTCTTTGGAGTGTTACAAGCTGATTGTGCATAGATAAGATCCCTGAAGTTGCAAAGACTAAAGTCTCAAAACAAAAGAGATATTCTTTATCAAAGTTAAGACTCTGCCACACCCCCCTAAAACGGCTCGTTCTAACACGCCCCCACATATCTACCTCACTATGTGGAAATATTAGCATAATGCCGCCCAAATGTGCACGCAAAGAAAGAAGGATGTGTTTTTTGAACATTAAAACATGTCAACATATTCTGTTACACCAAATACACAAAATAATGATCTTTAAAAAAGCATCATATGACCCCTTTAAGTCCAAATCAGCCTTCAAGAGGATTAGAACATGAAATGCCAATTATTCCATGGATGGAGTAAGTGAATGGGTATATTCAATGGTAGGAAGGCTTTTGTCGGGACTCTGTGTAAGGGTTTGGGTAAAACCTTGACCTTTTTGTTTCGTCTGGATTTTGTTTGAAAACTGAATCTGTCCTGTGTTACATACTCCACTAATCTGCACCATGCAAGTAAGTTACTTTTATGACCATCAGGCTATTGGTTTACATTTTTTTAAGTGTTGTGTAACCTTTGAGTCCTCTGATGTGGATGCAGCCGAGGAAGGACAAAAAAGCAGCAGGATGCTATGTGTGTTTGTGAAGGGCACATGACTATTAGTTGCTATCGGATAAAAAGGTGCTTGAGCATTGTGAGGCGTTAAACGTTAAAATATACATTTGAATGTTTTTGGTAATCTAAACACTTCTTGAGGCTTCTCCCATTAGGAGATATAAAAGGGGGAAAAAATTCAACTAATAACCACAAAACATTTATAATACTGTATATAATAGATATCTTGTGTTTAAAGAAATGGATGAATATCAAAGTCCTCATTTAATCCTCTAGGGGACAATGTGGTTAGTGTATAAATCCAGAAGGCCTCATGCTGTAAAAGCAATTTGTTGATATCACCTACGCGACACTTATCTACCTCAATGCCTATGTACTATGTATAACCCCTAGAGGATTAAATGAGGACTTTGATATTCGTCCATTTCTTTAAACACAAGATGTCTATTTATATATAATGTTTTGTGGTTATTAGTTGAATTTATGTACGTAGGCAGGTATCAATTAATGTTATTGAACAATACATTGAGATTTGTATTGTATTTTGCATAGCTTCATATGTTTTGTTTTGTTTGTTTACTTTTTTTTCTCCTTGGTTGATATGTCATTGTTTTGGTATTATTATTATTATCATGATAATATTGTACGGTCATGTGACCTTTGATCACCTGGAGGTAGGCCTATAAAGATTGGTAACATCAGTGTTGTTCATTTGTCTGATGAAGAGCCTGCGTGCTCAAAACATCACACACGCTATGCAACATTTCTTTTAAAATAAATTTGATACTTTTGGAGCTTTGGTGTTGCCGACTTTACATTTAAAAACATTTTCCACTTGTTTCTTAGTCGAGCACCCAGTTGAGATCGATGTGCGTGCTTTTGCCTGCTCTTTTGGCGCTTTTCCACTGCGTGGTACGACTCGGCTCGGCACGGCTCAGTACGGCACGGTTCGGCTTGGCACGGTTCGCGTTTCCACTGCAGTTCAGTAGCGCTTTAGAGTGGGCGGGATTATTCACATGTCGTTATAGTTGTGCTGCCTCTACTACCACGACTCCTAAAATAAACTTTTTCATTCCGCGTATCCCCATCAATCTCTCGCTGGATCCGCTCCTCTGCTATCAACGAGAGGAACGTCTGTTCTTCCGCAACAGACAACAAAACTTTTTGGTTGTTAAAAAAAGATGCGCTCGTTCAAAACGGTTGCGTTCGATCCTTCGCTGGCTGTGCTGATTTAAATCTAGCGGTTCTTTTATGTTTGTGTCGCAAGTTCAGCGACGCAGATAGTGACGATTCTCTCCGGCCAATCTGTGATCAGCAGAGTTTACACATCATGTTTTGGAAACCGTACGGTTCACTTGGAACCCCAACCGAGGTGGTACTAAAAAAAGTACCAGGTACTGTACCCAGTGGAAAACCCCCAAAAAGTGAACCGTACCGAGCCGTATCGTGCCGTACCATGCAGTGGAAAAGTGCCATTTGAGGTATAAAAGGGACAATACAATGTCATCAGTTTCATGAAGGGAATTTTCACAGATGTAAACTTTTTTGAGATCGTCAGCCAGAGTTTAATTAAAGGCTGAAACAAGCTTTTAATGTAAAAAATGTCTGGTCAATGGGATCAGATTAATTTCAGATGCATTTCATAGCTCTCTGAATTTAGAAAGAATTCACATGCTTAGTTCACCCAAAAATGAAAATTCTCTCATTAATTACTCACCCTCATGTCGTTTCAAACCCATAAGACCTTCGTTCATCTTCGGAACACAATTTAAGATATTTTTGATGGAATCTGAGAGCTGTCTGACCCTCCATAGACAGCAACGCAACTGAAATGTTCCCAAGTCCAGAGACGTAGCAAGGAGATCGGTAAAATAATCCATGTGACCTTAGTGGTTCAACTGCAATTATACGAAGCTACCAGAATACTTTTTGTGTGCAAGAAAAGAAAAAATAGCGACTTTATTCAACAATTCGTCTCCTCCACATCACCCTGTAGTGATATATATATATATATTTATGTAAACATAATTAAAACATTAATTGTAATTTTTTTCAACCGCTAGCTCTAATGCTTTCTAACTCAAAAACTATGTTTAAAAATGTTGCAACAACACCACTTGAGGCTGTCTACACTGGACACAACAAAGCAACCGTTGCAGATCATTTGAACTTTGAGTCAGTATGTCATGAATAGAACAAAGCATCGGTTTACTGTCAGGGATTTGTCATGTTGTGTCACGCCACATCCACTGTAGACAGCATCACTGATTATAATGGGTTCTACTGTATTGTGTCGCGTCCGGTGTAGATGTGGTGTTAATTCTATTTCTGTGCCAGTTGGAACAACTCAAATTCCTCCAGTGGCTGGGCTGACTAGGTTGCATGTCGGCTTACACTGTCACAGAAGTGTCACTCAGAGCCTTTAAAAGCTGTCAGCACAGCAGCTGGATTTTCTCAGACCACGGACAATGCAGTCCACAGAGATCTGACTGCTAATGCAGAGAGCATGAGTGTGATACCTGTACTTCAGTGTTTGCTCACTCACTGTCGAGTTAAACTCTATCAGGAGAGTGATAGACAGACAGTCTCCACTTTCAATGATGCTTAGCATTTAACTCATCGCTCTGTGAACAAATGAAAATTTTTCTTTATCCTCTAATATCAGATGTCTGGCTATTGCACTATTATTAAAACACATACTTTGTCTTTTTTGACTGATGTAATACACTGCAAATTTTTGAGTCAGATGGTTTTTTTTTTCAAAATGTGTTTATTTATCTATCAGGGATGCATTAAACAGATTAAGTGACATTTATAATTTTACAAAAGATTTATATTAAAAATAAATGCTGTTATTTTGAAAAAAAAGTCCAACATTTTAACATGGATAATAATAATGATGTTTCTTGAGCACCAAATCAGCATATTAATATTATTTCTGAAGCTCATGTGTCACTGAAGACTGGAGTAATGACTGCTGGTAATTCAGCTTTGGGCACGGCTTTTAATGCTTGGCCTATGTTTTTTTGTTTGTTGTGGTCTCATACTTTTAGATAAGCTGTTATTTGTAAATGCTACTGCTTATGTTAGCTTTTAATATACGGTTTTATCCTGATTAAAGCTTTAATACAATACAGCAACTGCACACGCGTCCATGTTTAACGCTTCTCATAGCTATGTGAAAATAAGTGTATAATTGTAGCAGTTCATTGCTGGAGCTGAGCTGAATGAGAGAGAGATGCAGAGCAGGGGACGCAAGGAACAGTATTAAGAACCGCTGCTTTAGAACATTGATTTTGAAACTTGTGAATCTATTAGAATCGTTAGAAGACAGAATCGCGATTCATATATGAATAGATTTTTACGTGCACTTCTAGTTTTCTCTTCCTCTTCTCTAAAGCAGCGCCGCATGGCCTCGCCCCCCTTTGCTGCCTTTTCCCGGGGGGCGGGGTTTATCTGGGTTTATGATGTCACGAACCCGGGAAGTAACTCGTTGTAGTCTCTACCAGCCGTTTTTGTAGGCATTACACTTTCATTGTCTTATAATATGCATTTATTTTTACCTTACTTGCTCAACGACTCCCAAACGATTCGCTCAATGATTCATTTTTCCAAACCCCTTCTTTGTGTGATGCTAATCTGCGGTGATTGGTCCGATTGGTCTCGTTTTCATTTTATCATACCTGTAATGCCTGACGTCAATATGAAACGGCTTGGGATTCGTTTTAAAAATGACTCGTTTCAATGATTCAGAGTCGACTCTTTCTTTTGAGAGACAATATCTTAATACAAGGTGCACTTTCAGATTTAAAATTTTGCAGGATGTTTTCATTCACTTAAAGCTGTGTTACACACTGCATGAAAGGTAATTTTCTAAAATCCATAATAGGGGCACTTTAAGATCAGAAAAACCGTATATACGTTAGTTTTAGTTAGTCACAGTGCAGTGATTGACATCTTTCTCTCTCATTGTCACTCAACCTTTTAGCACCTTTTGTCCCCTCCTGGCCTTTGCTATCCCCCCTTTCCCTGCGGGCTGTCCAGGGGGCTCAGCTGCAGCAGATATGAGCCTCAGCCAGGGACAAAAAGCTGAAAGAGTCCCACTAGCCCGCCGAATCTGTCACAGTGCTCCTGTAGCTACCCCCATGTTTCCTGATTGTGTGGGCTGATGAGCTAAGGAGCGATTGCTTACGTTCATGTGTTTTAAGACCCATGGGAGCGGCCTTTAAAAAGACACACAGTCTCGCTGAATGCCAGTGGCCCGTGCCGTGGGGATTCGGATGAGAACAGGCTTTGAAAGCCCTCTGACACCGCTCTGATGACTTGTTTACACATTAGCACGCTGAGGAGCTTCTAGAACTCCCCCGAGGGTAATCCTACCTTTTAGCTCTCTGACACTGTGTCTGTCTGCCTTCCCTGCCTCTCGCCCACCCCTCTGAGAATGGGGGTCTTCAAAGCTGCCGGACTCTCTTTGCCACAAAGACTTGGTCAAATGTTAGAGATCAGATCGTCAGAATAAATCAATCGATTTTATTTTAATTTAGCTTGGGCAGTTATTAGAGTTTGATAAAAGTCACTTTATATGCGGTTGTCTTTATAAAGAAATATTACAAATGGGAATTTTTAAAGAATGTAATGGTTTCTCCTCCGATTCCTCTTAATGATTCCAGTTTACATTCATGTAATCCAGTTACATTAATGATTAATGGAAGGAATCTGCTGACTAAATCGATAATATATACACGATCATTCAAACGTTTGTGTTCGGTAAGATGTTTTAATGTTTTTGAAAGCAAGCTCTTATGCTCACCAAGAACTCATTCTAATTTGCTGATTTGGTGCTCAAGAAACATTTCTTCTTATTAACAGTTGTGCTGCCTAATGTTTTTGTGAAAATCGTGATACTTTTTTTTCAGAATTACTTTATGAATATATATTTTTTGTATTTATTATAAATGTCTTTACTGTCACCTTTGCATCAATTTAATGCATCCTTGCTAAATAAAAGTATTAATTAATTATTTTTTTAACTCGCCCCCGGTATTTCAAAAGTAGTTTTTAACTTCTTTACCAATGCTGATTTAAATCATAGAGTTATAAGCTGCATGTTTTACTAGAGTCAAGCAACATTGTGTATTCAGTTTTCTGAAAACATTGAGTTTGAAACACAGACCTGTTTTGGAGATCTATCTGAGAAATGACTGGCCGTTGTTGACATGTTTGTTTCATAGGTGGCAGTCAACCCTCCCGTCTCACTCACAGACGTAGTGTTATCTTAACAATAATTGAAGTAGTCTTACCCTGTAGCTTTTTAATCCAGATAGATGGTCTGTCCCATGGTGCCTGCTGAATTAAAAGATCAGCATTTATGAAATCTTAACATTATCCAAGAGCTCATATTCATCGTCCTGTGTCCAGTGGGAGCAGGTCGTTAGTATGCAAATCTGAAAAGACCTAGTTATTACTCTGACTTCTTCGCCTTCCTTAGTCTGTTTCTCTCTCGTGTTTTCTCTCGGCTTCAATATCGGCCTTGTGCATGCACACACACAAAAGGACACGCATTACGCAGAGCTGTCGCTGTTCGCCAACACATTCTAATGAGGTGATGACCAACCACTTGTTATAATTGCTTTGGACTCCTTTTAATTTTCAAGCTTATTAATCATATGTAGTTATTTAAAATTGCATAAATTAATCTTAGATTTAAAAGCCTTTAACAGACTCAAAACAATTAAAGAGAGAGGTGAGATTTCCCCTGGGTTTGGCAGTTTTACTTTAATAGAGAATTCAGGTGATTATCACACTTTGATATGGGGCTGTGATTAATGTAGCCACACTTTTAAATGAGATTTTCCCATTTATTTATTTTTTTGTTCACGTGTTGGAAAGGTAAAGCCGGGAGACGATAATGACCTAACTGGGTATTTATATGGTCTCTCCACTCTGCAAGTGTGCTAAGTTAACAGTAGGTGGGTTAATTAATGGAGGTCCTGTTTCTGGCATGCTCCCGCACACACACACACACACACACACACACGCACACCCAACAGAGGGACACACAGGTGGTGTGGTTTGTGTGCATGTGATCCGTCTCAGCACAGCCAAACGAGCAGGTGACCATCTAAGCTCTGATTTATTTCAGGTCGGCAGAGATGCATCCTAATGTATGCATCCTAAACTAATGTTTGCATTAGTTAGCAGACCTGCACATCAATTTACTTTCTGCTAGATACATGCTTATTATAGCTAAATAAAGCAATTTTTTGTCATGACCTGAAAGAAATAACTGTTAGCTTAAAAAATATAATAGCATATACATGTAAAATAATGAAATATATATATATTAAAAAAAATTTTTTATATAGTTTACATTTATGTACTTTTTATGTACTAAAATAACTTAAATTAATACAAAAAAATTACTAAAACTTTAAAATTAAATGTAAAATAAAAACGGATTAAAAATATTAGTGTTTCTAGGCGAAAGCAAAAGCACTTTATTTGGCCTTCCGAAAGTAGATGCATTTAGGAATCTTTAAGATTACTTACAACAGAACAGCAATGCATTTTATTGACGACCGTTTCGTGAACCTGGGAGAGGAGGTAATTCTGACTTTGCTATGACAATCTGGCGCTTCTGAATCAGCTACTGTGTTTTTTTTTAATGATTATATGAAAATCACATTTAAAACGTTTTACCATGCCTTCGTTTATTTTTGTTATTTTTCAAATGTCTTATGTAATAATACAATTTTGACCCATGTCCCAGAAATATGAAAATCCACAACAAAAATATTACATTTAAAATAATATCTAAACAAATTCAATTCTGAAATGAACCATTTTGCTATATATTTTGTGAAAGGGATTTATATATGACTGTCCCACAGCTGTGGTATCATTTCCAATAAACAGGGCTGCGTTTTCCGATAACGGTGTCTCTTAGCGCGCTACGAAGACTCTAAAGGTACACCTTAACTAGGGGTATACCTTTCCTAGGTGTGTTCCCCGAACTATACCTTAGGATGTTGCTTAGGGTGAACCTTCTTACGTGCGACGTTAGCAGGTGCTGTCCATGGCGGTGGTGCTGAATAGGTTGATATCGATGGCTCGAGAATCAATTGTTCACTATATACAGGAGCTCCTTCACTGCGTTATAGAGCAGGTAAAGTATTGAGAAAGCGATGTTCATTATAAAGAAGCACTTTAGAAATATTATAAATTGCATTTATCGGGGCTCACTGCATTTATAAAATCTAAATTGCAAACAAAAAATTGTCATTCCTCCTGGTGGAATGACCTGCCCAACTCGAGCAGCTGAGTCCTTAACCATCTTCAAGAATCTCTTCCATCTTTATTTGACCCTCTAACTCTAGCACTCTCTATTCTAATTCTATTCTTTATAAAAAAAAAACGTGCACCTTTTAGACTTGCACTCTATTTATTTACTAACTGCTTGTTTTCTTTAAAAAAAAACCTAACACTTGCTTCTCTAATCTTTTTGTATTCTATTTGTTTTCTTTTTATTTATTATACAATTATAATTCTGACTTCTGACTAACAAAAGCAAAAAAAGCCATCCAACACTAGCTTGCTCTGTTCTTTTTCTATTCTATCCGTTTTCTTTTTATTTATTATATGATTTTTTTTTTAAACTTGCTACGTGTACTGCGTTAAGCTAACTGAGACTTATTATAGCATTTGTCCTCGTTTGTAAGTCGCTTTGGATAATAGCGTCTGCTAAATGTCTAAATGTAAATGCAACCTTGGATATCACATACAGTATATATACAGTGGGTACGGAAAGTATTCAGACCCCCTTAAATTTTTCACTCTTTGTTATATTGCAGCCAGTGTGTATGTATGTATGTATGTATGTATAAGCACTGTATAAGAGTGCGAACCTGCAACCTCACGGCTAAAAGTATTCTGCCTTAACCAGCTACATTAACTGGCTGTTTGGCTTTGCTTGCTTTTGAAAGGGTAATTTATATTATCATGTTCATATATATTATGAAGGCCTGGTCGAGCGCTGATGGGTTGGCAATAGGGATAAGTGTCCTGACTCCCATCCACAAGGCCAGTTACTTACGGGACACCCGCAATGGCATGGAAGCCTTGATGTGCCTCCATCACTTCGTGCCTGGCGAAAGGCATACGTATATAATCGGTGGCGTGACGGAGCAGGATGTTTGTGACCGAGTGAACACACCGTCACACCGAGGTCTTACTCGGCCCATATCCATCCCCAACCACCTCCAGAAAACTCCCCACAGCATAAAAACGGAGAGCCGCTGTTCTGACGATTTGTGTTACCCGTTCAGATTGTGCTACCTTCCATTAAAAAGATAGGTAGCACAAATCGATAGCGAAAAATGCTACCTATCAGATTGTGCTACCAGCATCTTATTCATGTGGTTTGAGGCTTTTTTTAATGTCCATACCTACCCCTACTCTAAACCTACCCTTCCATTCCTACCCTTACCCTAAACTTACCCTTAAAAGATGCAAATATATTTTTGTTGTTTTTGATAGGTAGCATGTTTCGTCGGTACACCACCAGCAGCTGAATTTCGGGGCTTAGGGGGTAGCTCCGTCGAGTTTGTCTCGACAAAGTTGGACCAACAAGATGTAAAAGCTGCTAAATTTGCTCCCGTGGCAGGCGAAATGTTTGTAGAATTGTATCTTTTGACATGGTAGCTATTCTGACACTATTATGAAATAGTGCACATACACTAACTGGCTCCACGGACGCAGCCGTCTTTGATTTAGGACAACTATTCGCTGTCTCATTGCCATAGTTTGACCAAACTCCCCATCACATTCATTCCCTTTAAATAGACTCCTAATTATGTGCTGCCCAATGGTTTGCCAGCCGATGTGCCTTTGTCATTATACTGATGGTTGTTAGTTTTTCCATTTTAATATACAGTTTTATTCTTTGCATAAAAACACTTCAATTAATTGAACACTGGGTGTATTACAACTTTAGAATTGTCATATTTATTTTGTTCTGCACTTTTTCTTGCCACTGAATTACAATCGTATCGACTGAAATGTGAAGAAGCTTTTTGCACAGTGGTGGCCACTAGTGGAGTGAACTGTGAACAGTAGTAAGGTATAGCTAAGAGTGGTCCAGACCAACCTTACGAACGAATGACTTACAGAAGGTATACTTAACTAAGAACGTTTCGGGAAACACGTATTAACGTCAAGGTACAATTTGAGGTATAACTTATGAAAGACGTAGCGTTAAGAAGGTTTCGGGAAACACAGCCCTGAGCAATTTTGTCCTTAATAAAGTTTTTTTGGAAAAGTTAGTATAATTGATTACCAAGGAGACCGCCTTTCTGAAGACTCTGAATGTCTTGTTGAATATTTATTGATCGGCAAAGTTACAGCTTAACTGGAAATGACAAATTATGCTAAACTTGTACTTAAATGTTGTGCATTTAGGGCACCCAAATTGAAATGAAAACGATTGAACCTCTGTTGTGATGCATGTATTTGACGTCCATGGACAAACATAACAATGACAGTATAAAAAGTGTGTTTTAAAACGCCCCCCCCCTCCCCCTCCCATTTTTAAAACTAGGCATGAAAGTGCTCTATCCAAACTTAAATTGTTATAATTTATGAACACTTTGGAACAGACCTAAGGTTGGTCTCTTTTTAAAGAAGAAAAACAGCAGATTATTGCAAAAGTGGTATCTTTTCAAAAAAAATTAAAGTATTAAAAAGTTATAGAAGTTTGTATTTACTGTAAATAAAATGCACTATATTAATTTTATTTTATTTTATATATAATAAATATTTTACATAACATGTTTTACTCTAAAATTGGTATAATATTAAAGCCTTGTGTCTAAATAAGTTATGTTCCAAATTTGAAGTTGATATGAAAACAAATGGAGGTTCCTGTGAGATTTTATTTAGGACGTTATACCACAAACAGCCACCGAGTGCCATCCATAGTTCATTTTCTGTCACAAATGTCTAGATTTCTCTGTCAATATTACTTCTATCCCACCATATATGGAATTCTGAGACTCAGACCTTTCCAATGATATGTTTTTTGTCAAGATTATAAAAAGGTTTGATTCTAAAAGACCATAATGTATTTTGTAATATGACACTTGACACTGCCCACTAAGGGGGAGGAGACCGGCAAAATATTTTAAAGTACCATTTCCATGGTAATGCAATGTCCGATTTCAAAATGGTTTTCAACAGGATGAATCTTGGGCTTCTAGGCTTTCAAATTATATATAATTTATGATGATTACTAAAAGATTTGATAGAGAAAAAGGACAACAACAGAAAAGAGCGCCAAGCAGTTGACAGTTAAGTTAACAGTTAAGGGGTTTTAAGAGACTTAATTTCCAATTCCAGACTTGGGCCAAAAGTGCCCATAGGAGAAGAATTATGAGATGAACTCTCTCCTCTGTCTATCGCTGGGGTCAGAGCCTCACCTGAGCAGGCAGGCTCAACATGAAGAAGCATATGACTGCAGCAGGTCCGCTTGAGAAGCTGGCAGCAAGGCCGTGTGATTGATGAAATGGGTGGCTGGTAGAGTCGCCCCTCAGGACTGCCCTCTCCAGCACTGAGAGTGATTAACCTCACTGTGGCACAGGCAGAGCTCACCATTAAGAGGACAGAACGATTGATGGTAGAGCGTTGTCCTCATTGAGAGAGAAAGAAGGAAAGAATGAGAGAGGATGCTGTAGTGGTGAAAGGGTATGAGAAGACCATCAAAGGTGTTCAGTCTGCATCAAATGAACATCAGATTAAGAAACAGTTGTTTGTTTCAATTCAGCTTGCTAATGATTTTGTATTTGGATCACTGTCCTTCAATTGCAAGTTGAACTATTTAATGCCAAGTTGGTATTTGAGATGCTTTGCAGCAGAAAAATCAACACTCATTTACGCTGCTCATTCTGCTACTGTTTATCAATGTTGAATATAGAAAAGAAAATCAGTTGGCATCACCTTGACATGAACATAACTGAAAGCTGTAAACTGTATCTGTCTTTTTAATTTGTATGCCACACCACAGTGAGATTTATGGTTTCAGAATGATGTGCTTACTGTATAATTTTGATGTCTTTGAACAAGAACATAATTGTTGTTCAGTCTCCATTACTAATTTATATTGCTGTTATGTATCAGTGAAGAATCATTTGCCTCATTCTGTGTTTTTTTCCCTTTTCCTCCCTTCAGGACCACCCCTTTATCATGCAATATAATGATGGCAACACTGAGGTCGTGTCCATGTGGGTGTGCCGCAGTCTAGAGGAGCGCAAAAGCCAGCAAGCACAGAGACTCCTGTGAACAGCAGCGGCACCAGATGGAATTCTGGGATAATATGGTGTCCACATTTCCTCAGTTTACTCTTCCACTAAACCTAGAGAAGCAGCGGCTGATCTTGCAGCACCTCACATAGAGCACCTCCTCGCAGCCTTGAGTTAAATGGTGTATGGTGAGAGAACTGCTACGAGTCCAATGCAGATTATGCTAGCATCCTGCAAATGAGGATTTTAACCGTGTATGTTGGTTTGCATCGATGCAAATCTTTAACTTTGTTCTTCTGCAGTGGGTTTCTTTTCACTTTCTGTGCAGATTCCAAAGTAAATGTTTTTGCTGAAGATCCATGCGGGGGGCTGTTGCTTGCTCGATTTTCTCGAGATTTAGTCCCTGTGGGTTTGGATTTGAGAGAAAATACCGTCTCTGTCTGTACTTAAAGCAACAATCTGGTTTTGCCAAAACATTGTGGGCATGTCATAAATCATCTCGGTTTTTAAATATATGGGCTTGTGTCGAGCATTGCTCCCTGCTGCAGTGCAAGTCATGCTGCTGTTGTTTTAAAAGCCACTTTTTGTTGAGTTTCACAAATGGCCTGCCAGTTTTGGCAATACACCATTGAAGATGGAAAAATGTGATGCCTTGTTATGGTGGAAGGCTCGTGTGGATGATATTTTAGATAGTCCAGCAGCAGCCGACTGTAATGATGCATGAGAGGCCAGTGGATTTGGTTCTTGCCCTCATCCAGCATAAGCCCAGCTGTGAACTTTATTCAAGGGGTTCATGGGAATTGGTTACTTTGATTTGGGCATTGCCTTAATCTCTCTTTTAAGGTCATTTTATACAAGTTTAGCTCTATGTACACTACTGTGTAAAAGTTTGTAATCTTTTGTAATTTTTTTTTTTTTTTTGTATTCTGTAAGGAAGAATTAAATTGAACAAAATTGACAGTAAAGACAATATTATGGAAGATTTCTGTTGCAAATAAATGTTGTTCTTTTGAACGTCCTGCAAAGAGTACCATGTTTGCCTCAAAAATAAGAAGCAAGCAGCCCAACTGTTTTCAACAGTGATGAAATGTTTCTTGAGCACCAAATCAGTGAAAGTGACGTGACCCATACTCGGAATTAGTGCTCTGCATTTATCCCATCCAAAGTGCACACACACAGCAGTGAACACACACCGTGAACACACACCCGGAGCAGTGGGCAGCCATTTTTATGCTGCGGCGCCCGGAGAGCAGTTGGGGGTTCGGTGCCTTGCTCAAGAGCACCTCAGTCATGGTATTGAAGGTGGGAGAGAGCGCTGTACATTCACTCCCCCCACCTACAATCCCTGCTGGTACGAGACTCGAACCCAAAACCTTTGGGTTACGAGTCCGACTCTCTAACCATTATGCCACGACTTCCCCATATGCTGAGAAATCATATCAGATCGCTTTCAAAAATGTTCAAAAATCTTACCGACCACAAACTTTTGAGCGGTAGCATACGTTTTAATATTATACAGCAACTCGGACAAGTCTAGTTATTATTTTCCCATAAGTCTTTGATAAAAGAAAATCTCTCAAATGAATTCAGATGAGAACCTGTGTATTCTTAGATCACATTAGCAGATGCAGATTAGCACAGCAGGTGCAACAATGGCAATAGTGACTCATAGCACCCTTTTAAACCTGAATTCCTGTTAAACTAGAAACTAATAAAATAGTGAACAAAGTCCTTATACAATGTATGCATCTAAATTCACTGACTTAACTTACTGTTAAGTCTTCCTTCACTTCGGATTTTATCAAAGCAAATCAGCAACCTCCTCACATTAACCACATCAGGCCATCTGCTTTCTTTTCTTATATTTATGTGCCATTTTAATGTCTCATCAGTATTACTTTTTTTTAAATGCAAGTGCCAGGTATTTTATTTCGATATTGTGGTTCATCCTTGCCTGTGTCTTGAAAAAATATCAGAATTATTTCACCAGTGGATATGACTGCCAGGCCAGCACACAATGGAAGAAGAGCATTTTTTTGTAATGAAGAATGTGTATAGTTCTGAAAATGTAGTTGTCACATACCAAAGCCAAATACATTAATACATTGTTGGGGGTTTTAAGCTGCATTATAAGTTATTTTATTTGTTGCACCTATTTCTTAATCTGTACAACTATCTCAAATTCATTTCTTAGATTTTAATGACAACCGGGCCAAAACTAAATCTATGAGGAACAAAAACAACCATGTGACTTCCTAATTTTGCAATTGAGGTGAGGTTTGCACATAAAGGTGATTTTTTCCCCCAATAAAACCATTCAGATCTTATTGATTCATTTGTCTGCATTCCATGTTTCCATGTTTTTCAGGACAATCCGAACTAGATTTACATGATTTGTGAAGACAACATGTGGTGCTGGTGCTCATATAGCACACCTCTCTGGACCATTTGCAGGATCATTCAGGTCCAAAGCAAAAACATGCAATGAAGAAAATTCACCAATGCAAGACTGTATGGATTTAACCATGCAATCTTTGCGTAAATGTATTTACATGTAGCTGTCTGTATTCTAAGACCTGCTAAAGTTATTTATAAGATAAATAATTTAGTATATGGTATTATAAACCTACTTCCATCTTCAAAGACATTTATTCATTTAAGATTCTCCTCTGGATTAAGTTTAGGCTTATCCCTCAGATGATTAGCATTACATAGTTTACACTTTGTATGTTTGAAAGGATGGTATTTGATTACACATAATTCATTAGTGGTCATGGGATGCAGTTTTGGTCCAGTGTTTTCCGAGTGTTGGGGTCCGTACAGGATGACTACAATGGGGAGGACAGGAATCTGATACGGAGGTCGGAGTCACTCTCCTCTCCACATGAGTGCATATTGAACCGGATCACTGTTAGTGTTCACTTACACAGTCCAACCTTAATGTTTACAATAACACTGTGCATCGGATGTAACATTATCAATACAAAAAGCATAATGAATATCCATAAATAGTATAGTATAGATGGTGGCAAAAAAATACATTTTGTCAGCCCTTGTTTAAATAAAAAAAGGGAGTTCATTGTTTTTGACATACGGATCTTTAACTTGATAAATAGTCCTTGTCAATGGAAAAATAGCCAAACAATTCATTTTGGAAAAAAAAGTCATTTTGTCCCACGTTTGCATTTTAGGGTCAAACAACAGTCCAATCCAAAGGTCTCATTAGTGCATCATTCTAGGGACCCAGCAGCTAAAGGCCCTCAGTATTCCTCCTCCTTCAGCTGTTAGGGCCCATATACCGCTGCTCTAATGCGACCTTTCTCCTGCAGTCCAGTTTGATTAGCGCGGGGGCCGGACGAGCACCGAAAGACCTGTTCACAGCCATTAGCGAGATTCCTTTATCAATGTCTAGTAATTAAAATGTCACCACTTAATTTTCAAGCCATGGTGAACCTCTTGTAGCAATCTTTTCCTAATAAAAACAGTAATCGAAACGCTATTTTCACTCGAAACAAAAAGGTTGCGGCAGGCGACTGGGGGGTGTCAAGGCGACAGAGATCAATATGAGAGAAGCTGACTGATCTCGCGCTAAAGTGAAATTTATTGGGGTCGCGCTTTTATACTGCACGGATATAACGGTGACTGTAGAACACTGCTTTTCAGCTGATTCGTTTATTAAACCTCTCTTGCTGAATTAGTCTGCCTTTGATTTATGCGCCAATCCTCGCAATGACCTCCAGGACAGCATCTCGTATTTTTCGAAAACACACTGGTTTAAATCTAAAGTGTTTCCGTCGTTGTTGTTATCAACAATAGCATGAGCTTCTTAGTCAAATAAAGTCAAGTTAAGGAAAGAAAAAACGTGTTATTGCATTTTATACTCTCTTATTATTATGCTGTGGTTTAACTAAAATTGATGATTTGAATATTAACCCACTCCAATAGCCTAAATAAAAAAAAATAGAGAGTTGTCTGGTCTCTTGACCTTTGTCTTTAGTTCTCTAAAACGGCAACCAGAGGGCATCAGTTCAAACTGTCCTGTAAAGGTGTCCAGTCAGCAAATGATGGCATTAGCTTTTTTATTATTATTATTTAAAGTGCCTTAAATATATTTGTGCCTGACTCATTCCGATAATACTGACTACTATAATCAGGTTGGTCTATTTATTTAGTCTATTCTGTTGTACGAACCATTTGTCACTACTGACAGATTCAAAATAAAAGAAGTTGTGCGGTAATAAATACCGATGTTGGTAAGCATTAAACTAAATTGAAGTCATTTTATTGCAACTTCATGTGCGATACAACTAATTATATTTTAAGAACATGTTTTTAATCCCAATTTTATGCAGAAGAACATTTCACTGACAGATTCAAAATAAAAGAAGTTGTGCGGTAATAAATACCGATGTTGGTAAGCATTAAACTAAATTGAAGTCATTTTATTATAACTAATTATATTTTAAGAACATGTTTTTAATCCCAATTTTATGCAGAAGAACATTTACAGTGCACTATTTAATGAAGACGTTTTGTTTTCTCGATTCTTTCTTTCACACTCAGCAACTGGCCTATATAAAGTTTCTTTAATTAATTTACTCATGCATGTGTAATATAATAGCTTGTATATTAATGAGCCAATAATGGCATATGTCGTCCTGAAACACAATATTTATCGTATTGATTCAACCGTTATGTAAAAACAATCATTGATTATTTAATAGCATGTCAGAGAGGTTACTAAGCACATCAAGTTTAACACAAAACAACCTGGTCGGTAGTCAAATTAATAGCGATAAATATAGCCTATGCAACCATTAAATGACTTCAAATGCATTTTTGTTAGAATGATTTCAATATTTTGAGGTGGTACGTGAACGTGCACTGCTTACGCATTTTTACAAGGGATATTCGTCTCAAAGGCTTGACTAAACGATGGCAGGGTAGCTTGTTTAATGACGGCTGTTGTGTAGCTGTACCTGCTCGTGGGAGGATCCAGTCTTGTAGGACATGTGAGCCCCGGTCTCCCCGCAATAAACACTAACAATGCTGCTTTGAGTCCGAGCTCTAAATAATTAACAAGAAAGGAATAATTACAGAATAAAATTGTAATTATTGTTGGGCCAGAACGAAGCTTCTTGGTTGTGAAAGGAGACACGTCCAGGCAGATCTGGTTAAAGTTTCCCTTCCTATTAATATTGAATTAGGTTAAGCCGGTGGCCCCATGGTCACAGAGCATACTGAGCATCGCTTGACAGATTTTTTTACTTTCCCATTCCTTTTCAATGACGATATAAACTAACTATGCTTTATGCTTTTAAAATGTATTTATTTAGTTACTTATATTTTTGCTCTAACATTTTGGGAGAGTTTATAATAAAAACTCATCAATTTAGTCTAGCTACTTGTGTCAAATAGCCAATGACGCAGCATATCCATATGCCTAGATACATGTTCACTTAACGCAAAACACAGTTTAGCTTGAAGGCAGTTTTGATGTAATGGCTCTGCTAAGAAGAAGAATCCCTCTAAGGCATTTTTTGGACATTATTAACTAATTGATTCCGGGTAATTGTTAGCATTGTATAAAGCCTAATTAACTACCGTTTAATCAGGTCTGTTTTGACACCTCAGCGAATGACGGAAGGTCGCCTAATAAAATAGGCCTAGGCGGTTGCTGTAATAATTAAAAGGGATGGAAAAATGTAACAAAACCAATAGGTGAATATATCACTTGTTTAAAACAGACTCCAGTGATTTTTTTATCCAACGTCTGTCTTTTGTCAAACCCTCCTAAACGGGAGTCGGTGACTGGTGATGCCTGCACACATCGCCAAAACATTTCTGAGAGAATGATCATTTTCCACTGTCGTATTTCAGAGTGGACAGCACAACTTTGCCCGGTTCGATATTGATATCTTTACGTCAAGACTTAGTGGGGTTAACTGAAGGTCGTTGATCAGGGTTTAAATAGTTAATACGGCCATATAAGGTTGCACCACTTACCTCAGTCCATTGCTCTGATATAGCACTGTTTGTACACACTAGCCGCTCTCACTGGCTGCTGTGTTTAACAAATGTGCATCATTCACCGGGAGACATGTGACGTCAAATGCGACGACCACGAGCCAACGTGTATTAATGCAAATTCATAATGATAGCCTACACTCTTAAAAATAAAGGTGCTTCAAAAGGTTCTTCAAGCGATGCCATAGAAGAACCCTTTTTAGTTCCACAAAGAACCATTCAGTCAAAAGGAACCATCTTTTTATAATCCGAAGAACCTTCTTTCCTACCTTTTGTCAAACAGAAAGGTTCTTCAGATGTTAAAGGTTCTTTATGGAACCATTTAGGCAAAAAGGTTCTTCTATGGCATCGTGAAGCACCTTTATTTTTAAGAGTGTAGCCTATATTGTTTGGTTTCTGACGTGTCACTCAAACATAAACATTAAGTTCTAAAATTCATAGGAAACTTATTAATCCAAAACAATAAGACGCAGGTGTATCCTACATGATATCAGTGGGGGGAAATGACAAATCATCAACATTTACCGTTGTTCATTGTTCTTCATCTCTCTGTACAGCCTTTATTCATGCGCAATCGCACAAAACCGCTAAAACTGCACTTAATCTATCTATCTATCTATCTATCTATCTATCTATCTGTCTATCTGTCTATCTATCTATCTATCTATCTGTCTATCTATCTATCTATCTATCTGTCTATCTATCTATCTATCTATCTATCTATCTATCTATCTGTCTATCTGTCTATCTATCTATCTATCTATCTATCTATCTATCTATCTATCATTGGAAGCAGCTCAATTATAAACTGGCAGTGATCTTTGTTTTGGAGTAGTGGAAGCAAACGGTTAATACCAGAATCGGATTTGATCTCAGTGGGTGTGCCTTCTTATTCTTTTTGGCGTCCCCTCTCTTGAAGTAGATCGCGCAGAACCTATTAAGAAGAGGCACGAGCTCCGGGATTGCCATGTGGTTGGTCACTCGGCTCGCGCTCCCGTCACCACGCACGAGAGCTGAGTGGAATGGAAACTCTAAAGCTGTTTTGAGAGGAGAGACTCTATAAAACCTCGCAGTTCTCATCACGCACTACAGACGGACGTTTTGTCCTTGTTTTAGGCCTGTTCATTTGACGCAAACACACTCGCTCGCCTGACTTCGTTTCCTGATAAAAAGGTACGTTTCTTTTTATATTTACAAGTTGAACAAAATAATAACCAGCGTGTGTATTTCCTGAAATTAACGCGCTTATTACTGTCAAAATTATTTTAGAAGAAAAGCTAGCCTGTAGCCAGTGTTTAAAAATGTGCTGATCCTTTATTACGAAAGAGAATTTATTGCACCTAAATCACTTGATACAAAATAATATGACAAATCTGTTGAACAATTGTACATCGTAATTAGATGTAAGGATTACGGATACATCTAGCAAACGAATATATATGTGTAGGACTGAAATATAATATAGTATAATATAATATAGCTCCTTGCGCAATGTTTTAATTATAAATGATAAGACTTTTATTAACAGATCAAAGTCGAACAACACAGGCTGTGTAATTACACAGAAAGCGGCTTACTGCTTCTTTCCTTGATGCTAAGCTCATTGGAGTAGCTAAAAGATTCTTCCCTTCTGCCCCTTTGCGTATTAGAGCCGTAAGAGGCCTTTAAGTAAATCGCTCCGGATACTGAGCCGATTTGGAGACATTAAGCAATGATAGACTCTCAGGTCAGAGAGTGCGAGCTTATAAGGATAGCGTTAGAGCCGGCAATATTCTCAACATGAAAAGCGAGGTATTAATTGCAAATATTAATTAGCAGGCCTAAAGCAGTCATTTAAAATGTAAAGTGTTAACTAAAAATACTAACAGTATCGTCTGTAATGCAATGCTAAAATAATTATTCAAATGATTGTAAAAAAAAAAAGTCATTTTTAAATATCATTTCTTATCTTGCAAAAGTAATTCTATCGGAGATGAAACAAAATAAAAAACGTGACAGACAAAATTGTAGACAGGAAGGATAATTTTTAAAAACGGAATATAGCTGCCACATACTGCCTTTTTTTTCATTTGGCCTTTTTATTGAGATAGCCTACTGTTGTAGACCTATACTATAAAAACTACAGTAAATAATATTAAAATGATAATAAAAACCAAAATAATAGTAATACTTATTATGATAAAAATGTGTTTATATTAGGACAACGCTTAAGGCTACAGAAAGCACACATTAATAATTCTAGATCATCTCTCAAAAGTTGCATAAAAAACAGTTCTTGAATTGAATTGTAATGTTACATTTCTGACTCGTTCTTCACAGACTTCCAGGAATGGAGTCGATACCCAGTCAGCTTTCTACGGGACGAGATGTTTGCTCTTCCCCCAACTCAAAGCAAGAACTGCAGCCTTACTCTAGCAGCAGCTCGCTGAAGCCAAATCAAGTGAGTGAGACTGTGCTGTACGGAGTGCCCATCGTCTCTTTGGTCATCGACGGCCAGGAGAGGCTGTGTCTGGCGCAGATTTCCAACACTTTATTGAAGCACTACAGCTACAACGAAATCCACAACAGACGCGTGGCGCTTGGAATCACGTGTGTCCAGTGCACACCGGTGCAGCTGGAGATCCTGAGGCGCGCAGGGGCAATGCCCATCTCCTCGCGCCGCTGCGGCATGATCACAAAGCGCGAGGCCGAGCGCCTCTGCAAATCCTTCCTCGGGGCTCACAACCCTCCCAAATTACCCGAGAATTTTGCATTCGATGTTTCCCACGAGTGCTCCTGGGGCAGCCGAGGAAGCTTCATACCTGCGAGGTACAACAGCTCCAGGGCGAAATGCATCAAGTGCACCTACTGCAATATGTATTTTTCACCCAACAAATTTATATTTCACTCGCACCGCACACCTGAGTCGAAATACACCCAGCCGGACGCGGCCAATTTTAATTCATGGAGACGCCATCTAAAACTCACCGACAAAAGCTTGTCTGATGACATTTGTCACGCGTGGGAGGACGTCAAGGCCATGTTTAACGGCGGGAACCGGAAACGTGCATTGCCAGGGAATGGCTCAGAAATGTCCTCCCCGCTCAAACCGCAGGCCTCCGGAAACATCACGCAGACCGCTTCCCCTGATATTCCTCACAAAACTTTGCGCTGCGACGACGACCGTGGGAACCTCAACCTAACCAGCAGCGTGCGTAACTACCCGGTCATCCCTGTGCCTAGTAAGAGTTTCGGCATGCTACAGAAGATCCCGCCACCCATCTTTCCGCATCCGTATAGCTTCCCAGCATTTGGACTGTGTCAAAAGAAGGATGATGGAGTTGGTGAGCAGAACAGGACCAATGTACCTGCTGTGTTTTGGCCCGGTGCGAAGGACGGTATCTATCCATCGTTCCCCATGTTCTGGCCTACCGCGGGCAGCCTGCCGCTCTCATCCTATCAACCAGCACAACTAAAATCACACACGGAGCTCCTGGGTGGCCGGCAAACCGAAACAGACATGTCAGAAAGTGAGCGGGGAGGAAACACACCTAGAGACAGTCTGTTCGACAGCGAGCGCTGCTCCAGTTCGCAGTCCCTCAGGAACGACGAGGACAAATCTGGGGACGAGGCCAGGTCAAGTGAGGGTCAACCCCGCACCCCCAGAAAGCTGAGCTATATTTCTGCGTTCAGACCCGTCGTTAAAGACGCAGAGAGCATAGCTAAGCTCTACGGGAACAGGGACGCGTACAGCGGTGCTCATCCTGGCCATTTGTCGCCAGACTTTGTGAGTGAGAGCTCCAGCTACAGATCAGCCTCTCCGTGTGTGGACAGCGGGGAAGAACCGGATGTCGACGTGGAGACTCACAGAATTCCGGAGGACGAGGAGTCTATACAACTTTCCGTGGATGACCGACAAAGTCCCGTGAGGGAAAACAGTCCAACTCCGCAGCCGGACGATGACCACATAGCCACTTTTAGTGCCGGGAGCTCCCCCGATCAGAAGCAGAACAAGCAGGTGGCAAAGAAAAGTGATGCCATTGCTTACGAAGTGAGTCACACAAACTGCCATATTCAGTGGCACTGAAACCACTTGAATCTATATCCAGTATTAAAACGTCCAATAAATAGCTCCCTCTTAGTGTCAAATTATTTTGAATCAACAAAATGGCAGACTGGATTCAAACAGTCATTGTTCAGAATAGCACTTGTCTGATGCAGCAGTCTTTCAACTCTAATAGCAAGTAATGACGCATAATTGAGCCTATGGACTCTACATTCATAGTTTTCTATTTGTGAACAATTTGCAATTTATGTTGTTATGGATACAGATCGTTTATATTCTATTTATTAACGTAGAACGATCTAAATAAAAGAACCCAGCGGCGCGTAATTATACTAAATGAAATGTTTAGAATGACCGGTCATTTCTGTCGTCGCCCGCGGCTATTGGTGCGTTGGTGTAAGGGCTCCCCGGTGGATACCGCGCAAATTATTCCTTTGTCAGTCCATCTGACCGAATTTACCTTGTAATACGAGTAATTTGGCTTGATGTTGCCAAATATTCGTAGATCATTAGAAGTGTATAAACGCAGTCTGTTGTCTGAAGCATGGTTGCGTAAGAAAAGAAGAAATGATGCATGATTGGGGTTGTATTTATTTTTTAAATGCTTGGTTCATTTTGCAGGTGTACTCGCATGAAAAGGAGGGAGCATCTCTTCAGAGCACACTGCCCTGTTCGGCCTCTAAACCTCCTCGCTGCGCACCCGAAACAAACGGTAAGACAATTTCACAAACTAACATTTAAATGAGTGAATTTGGGTAAATTAGGAAAACATTTTTGCTATTGAGATGACTGGGAAAAAATGTCCCCCAATTTACAATTCATTAGTAGCCTATTATATAGCGTATACTCTAGAATTTGAACAACTTTCATTTCGTCGATTTTAGAAGAAATGATAGGATTTAACTATTTACTCTGAATACGTGGCCTGCTAACAAGACTATTTTCCTTTAGATTCACACATTTCAAACAACAGCCCTACTGACGACGAATGTGAATCACAAAAATCCTGCTCGGATCATATTAGTGTTAGCAAAGAGAACCCAAGTGAGTAGCAATAAAAAATATGTCCTGTTCTTGTGTGTGTGTGTGTGTGTTAAAACAACATTATATATTTATACGAAATAAATCATCTTTAAAATTCAGTGTGATAATATATTTCTATATTTTGTGGCAGGCGACGCTACATTGAGAAATACTGGTAACAGATTTCATTTCGAGAAAGACATCGAGAATATGGCGAAAGGTAAATATTTGGATATTTTATTGACAATTTTCAGCAGTGTTATTCCATTGTTAGCTAAGCAAATGTGTTTATGCACAAGATAACGTGACAAATTACAAACAGAGGCAGTCAATTGGCTTTTATGATTGTTTAAAACAGACAAGGCGATGTCTATTTTTAAGGCAAGTAGCTCTTTGTGTGCAGTGTTTCTCCATTTTACACGCATTATGAATTTAAAAACGCGTGTGATCGCTACACAATTGTGTATAACTGAGAATTGTCCTTGAACTGCAGACGATCCACATTGCCAGGCTCGTTTTCCACACACCCCTCAGGCAACTGTCCTAATTATTTTGCAATGTCATGCTTGAGAACACGGGGACCGTGTGTTTAGCCTTAGTAACCTAAATAGCGCTATTAGACAAGAAAACCAAACAGAGAGTGAAAATACATGTTAAAAAAAAATCTGATTTACTTGCTGCTGGATAATTTTCTCTAAAAGACTGTAGCTTACTCAAAAGCTATTGGGATATGTGTGGTGATTAAAAGTCACAGTGATATGATAAATTATGTTTTCCACAGAGGAGCTCCAAAAGCAGCTCTTGGAGCAAGTGGAGCTAAGAAAAAAACTGGAACGGGAATTTCAAAGTTTGAAAGGTAATTAAGAGATGGATATATTCACACCATGATTTCATTTGCTATATAATTTCTTCTATTTATAACTTAAGTTAATATAATACGTGTTGACTCTAACAGATAATTTTCAGGATCAAATGAAGAGGGAACTGTCTTATCGAGAGGAGATGGTCCAGCAGCTGCAGATTGTACGAGGTAATACATATTTTGCACTAGTGAAAAGAAAAAAGGAAAGCTTAGAAAAAGTAACACTTGCATACTTTCAGATAGACAGAATCATTCAAGAAAATATTAGGTGACAGGGATTCTAAAAACATTTAATGTTTGTGACCCACCCCAAATGATTTATGAATTTTTTCTTTTTATTTTATTTAGACACATTGTGCAACGAGTTGGATCAGGAGAGAAAGGCTCGTTATGCAATTCAACAGAAGCTTAAAGGTATACACTGTCAACCATAAACTTTTTGTAACCTTTGTTACATTATTCTAAAAGAATTACAAAAGAAATATGCAAGTGCTACTTTTTTAAACAAATGAATGTACTTAAAAAGCATTAAAACATCAAAATGTGCATTTGACTAACTGTAAAGTAGTGATGATTAGAAAGGAGTTTGATCTAATCTTCATTCATTGGACATACAGTATGGTGTATCATTGTGTGTCACTGTGACATTTGGAGAAAGTCGCATGATTCGGTAAAGAATTCTATAGGTTTAGCTGTAGATTTCCCTTGTGCTGCGATTCATGGAACTAAATCGACCTTCTCCCTAGAAGCTCACGACGCTCTTCACCATTTCTCCTGCAAAATGCTCACTCCACGCCACTGCACAGGGACCTGCACATTCAAGCCACCCCTCTTACCACCTTAACTTAAAGCTGCATCCCAGGATCCCAGAGACATCTGTAAACCTCCCCTAAAGGAATTCTCCACTTACACTCTGTTTGAGAGGTTCAAGTTACGCACACCGAACACTGAGGCCTGAGGACTGCTGAATCACTATCCATCCCAAGTAGGCTATTCACTGGCATTTGAACATTCCTCTGTGGATGAAAGTGTCTAGGATTACTTTATGAAAACAGTCAAACAAGCCAGAGGATGACAAGAAACATTCTAATAATTATGCTGTTACTTGTGTAAATAGTTAGATTTTTTTTTAATCAATACAAATACATAATATGTGGCAATGTGCAATGAACTGTATAATGTGAAATTTCATAAACTGGAATTGTTGATTATTATTCCTATTATTTATTTATGTGTTTTTACATGTAATTGTTTTTCTCTAAATGAATTCTGAACTGATGTGCTATCCCAAATTAATTGTGTATCATCAATTTTAAGCACTTTAAATAAGTAACATTTCAGACCTATCTATTCAAAATTAATCAACCCAAAAATGATTGAAAATCAGCTGTACTTCATATTAATGTACAACAAACACAAGTTTGAACAAGCACTTATCCCACCCATATTTTCCAAATAAACAATTGAGAATACCACAAAAGTTGTTATTCCACATGAAAGTGCTCAAACTAAATGTCATAAGACCTCTGGAGTGTTTCTCTCTCTCTCTCTCTTTTTTCAAAAATAATATTATCTCTTGTCTCGTTCTTCAATAAAAGTTCAATTAAAGCCACAAGTATTGACTCATAAATTCAAAATATCTCCTTCACACAATGTTTCGAACATACCTTGGTTAGGCTACTTTTTAATGATCACAGATTAAATGTCTATTTTTAAGACACGAATTCTAAATCCAGAAACTGTACTGGAAAAACATTTGCGTGATAATAATAACGCCCGGATCGTTATCTTGCTGTAGGCTATCCTACAGACAAATAGCCTAAATATATAGCCTAAATTAAACAGTAATGTTTAAAAACGTTTTCTCATCAAAATGTATTGACCACTTTCCCAACATTCCAGCTTGTCAAGAAATAGGTCTAGCCTATATTTCTGCAAACACTGAAAACGTGTTCAGTAGCGTTTTTTTAAACCATTATAAACGCACTAACCCAAAAATGAGTCTCAGCGTCTATTACTGTTGTAAACACTACCATCTAGTGGCAAAAACAGACATTGCACATCGCCGATGTGCTTATTCAGCGATAAATGTTCTATAATTGCGAACAGTGTATTCAGTGGTCAGTGTTTGATTACACACTTATTTAGACCAAGTCTGGCATGTGCACCCACTCAATGTCTGGCAGGGGGCATGAAAAATACAAAAAGCAAAATACAGTACAGAAATATTTTGTAACTAGTGATAATTTTACCATTGTCATTTATAATTATGAATAGGCCTAAATAAAATAACGTATAAAAACAGACATTGCACATCGCCGATGTGCTTATTCAGCGATAAATGTTCTATAATTGCGAACAGTGTATTCAGTGGTCAGTGTTTGATTACACACTTATTTAGACCAAGTCTGGCATGTGCACCCACTCAATGCCTGGCAGGGGGCATGAAAAATACAAAAAGCAAAATACAGTACAAAAATATTTTGTAACTAGTGATAATTTTACCATTGTCATTTATAATTATGAATAGGCCTAAATAAAATAACGTATTTTGTGTGGTCTGTTAAAAAGTTATTTATTAATATATACGTTTTTTTTCACATTACACACTTTATTTAGTTAAAACCGCTTAAAACTATGACCTTTTGCGCTCATTTATTTATTTATTCATTCATTTGACCTGGAAAACCAACTTGTGCATGCTCTGGATTTATTTATGTTTACATCTCTGTATGAGATTCTGTAAATTCAGTAACATTAAAAATGATCTTCTCCTCGATGTTTTAGCGGCAAGATTTTCTATCAAATCCAGGTACTTTGGATACTACAGCAGTTTTGCTCCTCGGTGTTGGTCGAAAGTGGATAGAATGTAGCTACTTTAGTTTATCTGGATAAAAAGAAAAATTGTAGACGAGCGTCTAACAAAGCCGAGGCAGTTAGACTGAATACTTTTAGTTAATTCTGACCAAAAACAACATTATTTTAATAGATTTGAAACCCATTGTCATACTAAATTGAATGAATGGACCTTTGGGAGCTTTAAAATCCTCAGACGCGCTAAAACCATCGACTGTATACAAGCCCTAAAACAGGCTTAGCCTTCCTATCCATGAGTCTCTAGCGACGTCCCTGTTTTTGGGGCAGTAACCATATTCACTTTTCCAAAACATACAGGCTTTCCTCTCAAAGACGCAGAGCCACATCTCGGACACTACTGTTTGAAAACCGTGTGAACGGTCGGTTACGCCGGCAACGAGCTGCGCGTGCACACCACGTGACCCGGCAGCGTCACGCCTGCGCTAGCAGTCACAAGATGGCGGAGAGTGCGGAACTAAAGGTAAAACGCTGCGCTCAATTTCCAGTCGGATAGTGTGCAGGGAGATCTTATTGTACCGTTAGAAGTACGCGTACTACTTACCTGCTGTATTAAGAGGCCGTTATAATGCCTTTAACCTCTGTTCTCGTGGCTAAAGTTGCACGAGAGATGATTTTGCAGTGGAGGTGTTGTAGAAAGCTTCCAGCGTGTTATTGTTGATGTAGAGGGAGCTGTCTGACCACCGCTCTCCTCAGGGGAATTACTAACTTTAACTCTTTCTCCCTGTAAACTCACGTTAAGAGTGTCTGCTGAAAATCAGTCTCAGACTCGGGCTGTTTTGAAATATGCTGTTAGGAGTCCGTATGTGTGTGTTTGGATGGTTTGTGTGTGATGTAGTCGCCGTACTTGTGGATTTGCTAGAAAGCTCCATCGCTTCGCGGTCAGGGCGCGAGCGCTGTTGACGAGCTGTCAATCAAGTGAGAGGAAGCGCACGAGCAGATAGCAGCTGATTGTTGCAGCTGATCTCCAAACTTCCGTCAGATGTCTTCACTTAGATACCGACGGAACATTTAAGTTCACCAGCCGTAAGCTTCGATACCAATGGGCATCCTTCTGTTCATAAAAAGATGAAAAAGCTTTTCTTAAAAAAATATAAAATAGTAATACAATATTGTAAAAATTAAAAAAGTGTTAGTTCACTAAAAGTGTCAAGACTTATGTTAAAAGGAAGAATGCACCAGTCACCATTTGCTTATTGTATGAGGGGAAAAAACTATGAAAGTGAACGGTGACTGAGGCTATCATGCTGCATCTTTTGTGTTTCACAAAAAAAGTAAGTCATACAGTTTTGGAGCAATATTCATTTTTTGTGTAAACTAACCCTTTAAGTTTAACGTAGCGTGTTAATAACAGGTGTTGGATGACTGTGATGTTCTGATGTTGTTGAATTTCAGTTAATAGGGTCTGTGAGCTGAGCTCATAACTGTATAAGAATGGAAAATACTGATCCACATCATGCTTAAGCAGTATTTTTTTTTTCAAGCTGTGCATGTCCGATAAGGCTTCTTTTTATTTTTTTTGTGTCTATGGAATTTGAAAGCCTCTGTGTCATGATAGAGAGCTGCCAGCAGGAATGAAAGAAGTTCATACCGGTTTAAATGTCTCCGCTTTTTTGATTTGTGTGATGCTCTCTTATTTATTCTCATGCAAAGTTTCTTGTTGTATATTGCTTTCCATAAAATGTAGTCCTTTGTTCTTCTTTTGCTTTTATTACTCATGTCTTACGTACAGACATATTGTTTGCCCTTGATCTGTGTCTTTGGCAGGTCCACCAGTGCAGAAAGAAAAGCCATTATTAGATTTGGCGTCTAACCTGATATTTTACACCACCTCTTTTCACTTTGCTTGCAGAAATATTTAATAGTTACGTTAAAGGCAGTAATCAGCAACTGTACAAAATGTTACTTTGGCTTGGAATAACAGTGAGATTGGCAGAAGGTGTGGGTAGGGTGGATAAGAGAGATAGACTTGCCCACATGTTGCTTACTGGACTGATATGCATCAGTTCAAGGGCTCAGGGGCTTGTGATGTGAAGACTCATGTGTTCTTGGTAAACACAATGGACTCGCAATGCATGTCGACTACTTGCGTATTTTCACTGGAATCTCAGTGCTACGTGAGCTTCAGGTATAATATTCTTCCATAGCAAACTCTTTCTGCCATATTTCTATAATATTATTAGATACTGACTATACAACAATAAACTAGAAACAAACCCTGCTAATGTATTTTATCATTTGTCAGCAATGACGCAGCTCAACTTTGTACTGCAAAGCCAATTTATATAAATATATCCATAACAGCATCCAAAAAAAATATTAGGACAATTTTTTTTGAAGGAGGCCCCTGTACTGATGAAAGGCTAGAAACACATCTGATTAAAACATACAGTTTAGTAATGAGTTCCAGAATCTTCAGATTCCTTAAGCTTAAAGGCGAATCATCAATATTGCTTTGTCCTGTTGTGGAACTCTTCCTCAAGATTGATTTTGTGCTTAAGTTTCTCACAATTTCCATACACTGCGCTGCACTGAGACTAAATGTGGAAGTAATACGCTAGGCTGTATCCAGGAGTATGAATTCAGCAGATCACTGTTGTTGTTGTTGTTGTTTTTTTAAAGAAATTTTAATTACAACAAAATCTGAATTTTATTAATTCCAGAAGGGAAATGTAATTAATGGATCAGATTACTTATTTATTATTACACCTCTTATTTATTTATACTTCTTTACATTTTCAGTTGCAGTGATACCCAGAGGAGCATGGATATTTGTCTTGTCATATATTCATATCTGATGTTGATTTATATAATGGTGATTAGGTAAGAGATTATGCTTTTTTTGAAGCATGCATGAGAGATTTATATTGTCCTGTTGCTTACCTGCAGGAAATATCAGTGTAGGTCCAGATGTGTTATTGTGGGGTTGTTGCTTTATGTCAGCACAAAGAAAAAAATTATTTGAGTGTACACGCATTCCTCGTTTCATTATTTTATGCATTTGATGAGATCTATTTAGACACGCACATGCTTATACTGATGTGCTCATTCCCTCTCTCAGGCTTTAGCCAGCTATCTCTGGCCACACAAATAGCCTCCATTAACTGAGAGGTGATTAAGGTGGGGATTGTGGTTGTGTGTGTGTGTGTGTGTGTGTGTTTTATATCTCCCTTCAGCAGATGTTCTCTTACCTGGCTCTAGCTCCTGTACCAATTTCCTGGGGGTTTAGCTCACACTGCACGTTCTCTCACACAATGCAGCACATAACCAAATACTAGAATAGAGGAATTTCTTCCAGAACGTTGTGAAATCATCCTACTGATCTGGGGTCATTTGCTGCTATTATGGCTTATAAATATGTGTAGTCGGCTCAGCACTCATGCTCGGTTTGGACAAGGACTGCAATCTTAATCATCTATTAAAGTCTCCTCTCGGCATACTTCGCACTACATCACAGCATTATAGATGAATGAGGTTTAGATTTAAAACACAAAGAGCTCCACATGGTCAACAAATTAGATTTTATGTTTTGAAAGCTGCCAAGAGACAGTGATGCACATCCAGGCTGACTGAAGAAAGAGGAGAAGCTCTCGTCCTCTCGCTCTCGTGATTTGTTTGTAATTGAGGGTATTGTAGGCTCTGTTTTTTTTATATTTAATCAAAAAGCCATAACTCGATATTTCTATGCGAAAGACAGGCTTTTTTGGTGAAATATGTCGGACTTCTCCGAACATTTAGTCAGTTTAAATCCCATCCCTCCACAACTGACTGCAAGCTCATATTCATTTTTTAATTCAACGGCCACATCTCAAAATCCAATCAACAACTGATTCATAGAACCAAGTCCCGACTCTTTTTTTTTTTTTTTTTTTTTTCTCCCCTCTTCTGATGATTTGTTACACTCAGATTTATATTACAATATAAGATCTCTTGCTCATCATGACTTTAAGGCATGTGTACGTCCACGCTAATCACATAATAAATCTTAAAGTGCGCTTATTTATTCCACTCCACTTTCTCTTCCAGGAAATAAGGCTCAAGTGTGCTTTGGTCTCTGGTTTGCTAGTGTTTTGGATTCATGTTATGCTCTGAAGTCTGGTCTGAATTTTAAAATTGTGTTTCCTGCAGAAAGTCCTCTGTAGTCTGGCTATGTCCAGGCATTAGAACATAAAGAGATGGGACACCTTAAGATCTGAATGTCTTGGACTCTGTAGGAAGAAAAGTTGTTGTTTGAGATCAAGTTTGAGTGTGATAGAGCCAACTGTTTATGAAGAGATTACACACTGACGCACATGCTTGCATCAGGAAAAGTTTTTTTCTGGAATGTATTAGTGATTAGTGCCTTTGCACCTGCTTCATCAACACATATGCGAAAGAATGCCAGGTGGGCTCAGAAAGCTGTTGTGTCCTTGGTTTTACATGTTTGCCTGTTTTTGAGCTTGCAAATGGTAAGTGATTAACGGCAAGCCTCCTCTCTGGCAAATGTTCAAGGCCACCTACTCCATTCTCCTGTTAAAAACAAATGATTTGGAAGTGTTTAAAACAAAACTGATGACTGATTATTTGACTTGGCAAAATTTTGATGCTTGTCGATAATAGTGTTCGCTTGACCTATTAAAGTCGGCATGAAATCAAAATTGACTTTATTTACTTTACTAGCGCACATTGCTAGTCTTGATGTAAACAATTAATCCGTGCAAATTAATCAGCTGAAAAAAATAGTTTGTCTTGGTAATCTTTAATCAAAACCTGATCATTTGCTTCTGCTCTGGAATGGCTTCTCTGAATCCTTCTCTGATGACGTCAGTTTGATGGCTTGGGCAGAATATCCTTTAAACACACCCCTCCAACCGTTAGTTTGATATGAGTGAGAGACAGAGAGGAGGAGAGCCAAAATAAAACCATGCCCTCCATTCAATATTCCGTTTCAGATGGAAATACGTCACTACACTGAAATAAAGTCGGCAGCAACTTCCGGTTCACGCGGACTTTAACAGTAGTGTTAGGCTAGTTCACCTTTTTATCAGTTTCTACTAGGGATGTAATGATATCAAAATCTCACGATATGATAATATCTCGGTAGTCCACGGTACAATATTTATTGCGA
>NW_015506055.1:122185-126050 GCF_001515645.1 Sinocyclocheilus grahami | reverse complement strand
TTGACCTATTAAAGTCGGCATGAAATCAAAATTGACTTTATTTACTTTACTAGCGCACATTGCTAGTCTTGATGTAAACAATTAATCCGTGCAAATTAATCAGCTGAAAAAAATAGTTTGTCTTGGTAATCTTTAATCAAAACCTGATCATTTGCTTCTGCTCTGGAATGGCTTCTCTGAATCCTTCTCTGATGACGTCAGTTTGATGGCTTGGGCAGAATATCCTTTAAACACACCCCTCCAACCGTTAGTTTGATATGAGTGAGAGACAGAGAGGAGGAGAGCCAAAATAAAACCATGCCCTCCATTCAATATTCCGTTTCAGATGGAAATACGTCACTACACTGAAATAAAGTCGGCAGCAACTTCCGGTTCACGCGGACTTTAACAGTAGTGTTAGGCTAGTTCACCTTTTTATCAGTTTCTACTAGGGATGTAATGATATCAAAATCTCACGATATGATAATATCTCGGTAGTCCACGGTACAATATTTATTGCGATATTTAAAAAAAAAAAAAAAGGGCAAATTAAGACTTGAAAATTGTGTACATTTTAACCCTAAAACTGGCAAGACCATAAAGAGACATCAGACAATTTTATTGCTATTTTTCATCTTATTGGGACACAAATAATACAACTTGATCATTTTTTTCAAAACATGACTTTTAATTTTGATTTTAATGTTTGTATCCCACAGGATATGTTGCTAGTTTGGGGGTATAAATTAACTGAAAACAGAACTCTTGTTTATCAATGCTTGTTACAGCATGGTTGTAATTCCTGAGCGCTTTGGAATACAGACCTAAGGTTGGTCTCTTTTTAAAGAAGACACATAGCAGATTATTGCTGAAGTGAAAGCATTTCAAAAAAGAAAGTATAAAAAAGTTATAGAAGATTAAGTTTGCAGTAAAGATAATGCAGTATACAATAAAAAAACAATTAATCGCATCCAAAATAAAAGTCTTTGTTTACATAATATATGTGTGTGTGCTGTGTATTTTTATTATGTATATCTAAATACACACACATGCATGTATATATTTAAGAAAAATAAGTTGTTTATATTTTAAATATATTTATATATAATATAAATTATATGAATATAAATATATACATGTACATTTTCGAAATATATACTGTATGTATGTGTGTGTGTGTGTGTGTATTTATATATAAATATACACAGTACACACATATATTATGTAAACAAAAACTTATTTTGGATGCGATTAATCATTTGACAGCACTAATAAAATACTTTATAAAATATGTTGCACTTCAAATTGCTATAAAATCTAAGCCATATGTCTAACCAAGTTATGTTCCAAATTTGAAGTTGATATCTCCAAAATTGTGGTTCCTGTGACATTTTGTTTGGGCACTATACCAAAAATAACCACTGGGTGACACCCAAACTCTATTGAATTCTTTTGATGCAGTTTTCAGTCACAAATCAATAATTTTCTGTCACAATATCACTTCTATTACAAAACAGTCACCAAATATGGAACCTTGACTGTCAGACCTTTCCAACGATATGTGTTTTGTCAAGATTACAAAAAGATTAGATTTTCTAAAACACAAGCCACAAAATCACAGAGTATATATCTATGTTTTTATATCTTGGTTTATATCCCTAAAAGGGCGACGTATCTCCTGAGATACAAACATTTAGAGACAAATTACAAAAAATGTAAGCACTTAATTCATAACATTTCAATTTAAACCTAATAAACTAATGCTGAACAACAGCTTTTTAAACAGGTAAGTCCCCTCCAACATGTGTAAATATGTGAACTAGATCAACTTTTATAGGAGGGTGAGTAGATTTCCCACTACAGGCGGCCATGCAGTTTTAAATGCTGCCCGTGAGCTAAACAAAGAATGTATGAGCAAAGTCAATATATCTAAATATTCACAACAAACACCCTTTCAACATGAAACCAAGAAATGGGACCTACACTTTCCCTGCCTCTCCCCACAGCCTCTCAAATGTTTGCATCCCACAGGATACGTTGCCAGTTTTAGGATTGAAGTTCAATTATTCTATCTAATGCACTTTGAGAATTCAAAATTAACCCATGTTCTTACCTAAAAAAACAACAACCTTATGTCAGAAAAAAGTCAGTGAAATGACTTGTACCTGAAGGGGACTCAACCCTCTTTTTAGTTGTGGTATACTGTCTCAGCCTAAATTACATTCACACTTGTGTTTTAGGAAGCCAAACTAATTAGAATATACTAATAAATATAACAACAATTCTATATTATTGTTATTCATATAACAGAAATTAACATGTATTGTAAAACAGTTGCACTGTAAAATAAATGAATATTTCATAGGTATATTATTTTAGCTTTACACTACAGTATGGAAATTACAAAACTTCTTTCCTAATTTCTACATTTGAAAGAGATATTTTGAATTTGGTTTGCAGTAACCTTACCCATTTAAACCACTAGCTGTCAGCAAGTCATACTGCACTGTTAAATGGATAGTTCACCCAAAAATGAAAATTCTGTCATTAATTACTCACCCTCATGTTGTTCCAAACCCGTAAGACCTTCGTTCATCTTCGGAACACAAATTAAGATATTTTTGATGGAATCTGAGAGCTCTCTGACCCTCCCATAGACTGCAATGATATTACCGCGAGCAACGCACAGACACGTAGCAAGGACATTGGTAAAATAGTCTATGTGACATCAGTGGCTCAACCCTAATTTTATGAAGCTAGAAAACAATAATAACAAATTATTCAACAATTCTTCTCCCCCAGTTTCCGTCTTCCACCATTTTGGAGAGTACCCCAGAACATAATCATCGTAATCAGCGTTGTTTACGTTCAGCATTCGCGAACTGTCTACTAAACGTAAACAATGCTGGAAACTGCAGTAGAGCTTTTATTCTGACGGAAAACTCCAGCTTCAGTGAAACATGCTTACAAAAACGCGTCTCACTACAAATCTAGTGAAATACTGTAATCATCTGCTGCGAAAATAAAGCATAACTGGTGGCTGTTGCATTCCCAAACGTGTGCTAAACTCACAGCACATGCAATAAACGAGTTCACTGCATTCATTCACTGAGCCGTTCTGAGGTGCGGAAAACACCAGATCCCGAGCTGATCACCTGAACGAAGTGCATGCTTTGCTTTGAAACGCGCAGCGAAAACAGACTTGAAGGAATTAAGCCATATTGTGCTTTCGGTTTTAGTTCATTTGACACATACTGTGCCAAAGCATAATGGCCCAAAACACAACTTTAAAGACCTTTTATGTTAGAATAAGAAGTTTAAATATATTTTAAAAAGTACACTTTTTGCCCGGAAGACCTATTGTTTCATATCGTCATGTGACCACGATGATATCAAGACAGTTTTGCTATCGCGATACCACGATATTGATAATACCGTTACATCCATAGAATCTACCAGCTGTGTCGTCAATGCATACTTTTGTTTTCTATTTTGAGCACATTTTTGTAAAAGTTTAGTTTAGTTTTGTTATGCGAGTAAAGAAAGTGTGAAGTTTTTGGAGCTAATTCTAATTTTTTATTTTTTTCTCTCCGTTTAAAGCTGCAGTCCGTAAGTTTTGCCTCTTTGTCGCCATCTCTGTTTGAAAACCTGGAATTGCAGCTGTGTGCGGAATTATCTTCCTTGCGTGGGTTGTGAGTCGGCACGGCTCCATCCCGGATGAATCTTAATGTTCTGAAGAGTATGTGTAGAAGTCAGTCACCGCACCGGTGTGGATATTTACTGTACTTCGCAATCTCAGATTCTAGCCTACGTCTTGGAATATGACCCAAATAAGAATTTTCACCATATATTGCCATCTGAACAAGTAAGTAACAAGTCTGCCACG
>NW_015506055.1:113843-121889 GCF_001515645.1 Sinocyclocheilus grahami | reverse complement strand
AAGAATTTTCACCGTATATTGCCATCTGAACAAGTAAGTAACAAGTCTGCCACGCTTGTTCTGACCAACTGACGAAAAAAGCATTACTATAAATCTCGCTACCAATGGTGATTAAATCTAAAGATCGGATAGCTCATATCACATCAAACCGTTCAAATTATTATTATTGTTATACACTTAAAACAAATTACTACATTTATGCAAAGTTGATAGACTCCCTTGTCATTTATGTTTTCTATTTGAAAACATTTGTCAGTTTATTTGACCTATTGTTAATATTGTTGCTGCTGCAGTTGTTTGAAAAAAACATTGTTTTTTTATTTTTGTAATATGAAGATTAAAAAACAAAAGTAAAATATTAAATAAAAGACAGTGCCGCATATAATTTTTCAGATATATAAACATTGGTTTTCAGTTATAAAATATCAACATCGTTTCTCTTCCTGCACTTCTTGCAACTAAATTACAATGAATCTCTTACACTCCGGTTGATTACCCAGTGGTGAAACACTCCTTGAGGATTTAGACCCAATTCAGGAAATCATTTGGTTTTCAGAATCCTTCTCTCTTTAGCCCTGTTGCCCATAATCACTTTTTTTTTGCCTTCAATGCAGGACGGATCATTTAAGAGTTGGTCCGACAAGGGGATAAAATGTTTCAAGGATTTATTTATTGATAATTTATTTGCTTCTTTTGAACAGTTAACATTACGTTTTGGTCTTACTAAGTCAGATTTCTTTAGAGTTTTGCAAGTAAGGCATTATGTTAAGTCACTTGTATCAGACTTTCCAGAGATGCCTTCTGAAAATCCTTTGGATAATTTATTTTCATGTAACATATTAGCCAAGGGTTCAATTTCCATTATTTATAATTTAATGACCAATCTGGCATCTTCCTCTCTTAATAGCATTAAGAGAGCTTGGGAGGAAGACCTTGACAGACCACTTTCTGAAGACACATGGAACTGTGTTCTTAAGCAGGTCAATGCATCGTCAGTGTGTGTTCGGCATTCACTTATACAGTTCAAAGTAGTACACAGAGCACATATATCCTAAGTTAAACTACCTCAAATGTTTCCTGGTACTAGCCCCATATGCAATAGATGTAAATGTGAGGAGGGATCACTAATTCACATGTTCTGAACATGCCCCAAATTAGAGCGTTTCTGGCGATCGATATTTCACACCCTTTCAGAGGTTCTCACAGTTTGTTTAGAGCCAGAACCTCTAAAAAACTTTGAAAGAAAATATCAACATCGGTCGATCTCTAGCACAATTGACCACTGCATTGTGCTCATTCTCTAAAAGATGCATGTGTGATTCGTAATGTGATGAAATACTAAAGCAGAACACTTTCCTTTTTCAAATAATAATTCTAAGCAAAACAGCACCTGTTCATCATATTTTTTTTGTCTGTATGCGTGTTTAGTCACTTGTCCCTTCTTTTGTGAATGAGCTCCATTGAGTAGCACACCATTTAGTAAATAGTTGAGTGGCTCTGCTGGGGACTTTACTACTGTCATATCTGGAGTCTTTAGATCATGCTATGATAGTATGGTTACATGGATGTGTGTGTGTGCTCATCGCTGGAGCTGTGTTGGTGAAACACAAAGCACTGAGGTATGTGAGAGCTGATCTTCCGCCAGTGAGCTGCAGGGCTGGAGATGGTGGGGGAGGGGTGGACGAGAGAGAGTTGGAGGAAAAGCTGGCCCACTAATTGTGTTTTGGGCTCTTAGCTAGAGAGAAAAAGAGTGTGCATGCAAGTGAAATTGGGGGTAGGTGTGTGTGTGTTTGTGACCCCTCAACTGTTTGTTGGCTCTCAGTCGCAGCATCAGACAGACAGGCATGTGAAAAGACAGAGGGATTCTGTCACTGAATCACCTTCATCCTCTGAAATTACACTTCAAGAAAGATGATCTTCATCACGGGCTCATGTGCACCTGAGCCCCAAAGACAGACCGCAAACGCACCTACACAAATGCTTAAATTAACTTGTGTTACACCTGAGCCTGAAAAACATTTCTCTGTTTCAGAAATGGAGAAACACACAAACACCTTCAGGTTTTATGCTGGTGAATTTGGCATTTTATGTTCTCCTTTCTGTTTTTAATAAGTACAAATCTGCATGACCTTGAAGAATATTTGGTTGGATCACCCGCATCAAGTGATATTAGATTATGTACCTGGCACAGATTTACCCTGAACAGCAGGAGCCAAAATACACACACACACACATACACGTTTACGTGCGCTGCAAAAAAGAAGAAAAAAAAGGTTTGAATGTTTTTCAGAAGAAATGAGAAGTACTATCCTTTCTGTTGCCCTGAGACAAATGCTTCAACCCATAAATTTGCATTAGAAAAGTAAATAATTTAGTTTTTTTTTTGCTTGTGCACCGAGCAGTCGTAACCTTTGTGCTGTTTGTGCTGGGTGCATTTATTATTACACAGACCTTCACTAATGTGCACCTGTTTAATAAGCCCTTCACTAGATGGTCAGATTCCAGCTGCGTTCTGACTCACAGAGTCCTTACACAGTCTTCACTGCTCCCCACACACTGTGCAGGGGATTTCAGCAGAAGTTCACATGGCACATTCATTTGGAACTACATTAACTACATCACTTCTACTTAAAGAATTCTGAAAAAAGATGTTTCACAATTTCCATAAAATATTAGGGAGCAACTGTTTTCAACATTGATAATAAATGTTTTAATTGAAATTAAAATGAAGTACAATTTTAAAATATAGTCAAATAAGAAAAAAGTTATTTTTGTTAATTGTAATAATATTTCACAATATTACGGTTTTTACTATTTGCTGATCAAATAAATCCAGCCTTGATGAGTATTAGAGACTTCTTTTAAAAACATTAAAAATATCTTGCAGACCTGAACATTTTGAATGATAGCGTGATGATGATATTAAATGCTGTATAAGGAAATACAGCGCTTCAGAGAAATAGCCTAATGTGAAGCACATTTTTGTTACAAAAAATGTTGTGCACACCGCCATGCAAAACGACGTCGCGCGCACTCAAAGCGAACTTGCTGACGCTCGAGTATAAATCAGCCTTGAGCGTGTGTGCGTTAGATACAGTGAAGACAGCGCATTAGTTTAGAACTCTTCTAATTTTTTTTTTTTATTGTAGAGAGTGTGTTAATTTGTGCAATGATAACCTACCAGCAATGTAATTTTTTTTTTTACATATTAGAATGAGTACATTACAATATAAATTTATTGGAACAAGTACATTATTATTTATGGGCTTAAAAACAAGATGCAAACAATCAGAATATTGTACCTGGTGGGGAGTGCACATTGTAAACATGAAACACATGCAATGACCTATATTGTACTGTGGTACAGTTATGGAGGCCCTTCATAATGCAGAGGTCAGCTGCCTGCTCTGCCAATAGTTAGAAATGGCACTATAGTAAGCAGTGTTTAATAAACAGCTGTTTTTCTAAATTCTGCTGAGGTGAAATTCAGTGCAGTCCCGTATCGTGATACGCATCGTATCGTGGCCTCTGTATCGTGATACGTATCGTATCGTGACTTTGCTGGTGATACACAGCCCTAGTGGTGGTGTTGAATCACTTTGAAACTTGTATGACACAGTGTTGTGCAGGAAAACCTCAGCAAGGTGGCCGTATCTGACGTTGATTTGACACTGGCGCAACTAAGACCTTTACTTTCTGACATCTGGGATTTGGTGTGTGTGAAATTGTGCTGTATTAGTTGGTTGTAAATGGCTGTGGGATAAAACATTAGACACTCTGGGCTGTGATGAGGGAGAGGGGGTTGAGTGTAGGAGGGAGATATGTGGGCGGATGACTTGGTGAGAAAAGTCAGAGGAATAAAATTCATATGAACAAAACTTGAATATCATGCAGGTATACACTTGGCTGCTCACAAAGGTGTTTGGTGAATTCTGTATTTTAAGTAAATTTTTATCTTGGTTTTCTAGGCTTAATACTGCAACTGTCATGTGATGTTAAATAGGGCTGTCGCGATTCGTCGATTCTATTCGACTATTCGATTTTTAAAAAATCCTTCATTTTGCCTGCGTCGACTAACCGGCAAAATACCGGAAGTGGCGCATTACACGGGCGAGAATCCATAAAACACATTATTAGCACCGATCTATATGATTCTCTATAGATCAGTGATCATTAGACTGTTTTCCAAGGCCTCATGATATATTAAACCCATTATACTGAACTTTGATTTCAGTGATTTGGACCATGAGATGGACACTGGCTTCTTGCACTCAATGTTGCACTTTACTTTTGCTTTAAAAAAAGGATTTCATAGAAATTCGGTTTTCATTTGGAGTTTCACTACTGAAGTCCTCTGTTAATTTTTTTCATCATGCTGGAGATGTCTGTTTAAATCTGTTGTTTACACATTTCAAGAAGTACTTTTAATACTTAAAATTTTTAATAATAACATTTTAATACTTGATTCTAGTGGCATTTATTTAATGTGAAAACCCAACTGTTGGGGTTAATTGAAAAATTAATTTTTTCCTTTTGTAGTTGCACTCACAGCTGTAATGAACAGAAGCCCAGAACATGTGGATATATTGACATTAAGAACATGCTGACTTTCTCAGACTTTTGTAATTATTTTCTTTTTATTTAATTTTTATTAGGTTTGTTTACATTTTTACGTTTCGTCGATGCTTGCTTACATTTATACTTTTTTATGGTACACTACTGAATGGCAAAGTTGCAAGTTTAATAAAATGTTCTTTAAAATTGTTGATTTTTCTTTATAAAATAAAATAGTTTAGATTAATCGATAAATTAGTCAATAGATTAATCGAAATATAAATAGTCGTTAGTGGCAGCCCTAGTGTTAAATTATATGAAGGGTCTCAAAAGTGTATCAAAGCGCTCATTTTAAAGGCTTTGATCATACATAGATAGCATCAGTACAGAACTTTTCCAACAACAGTGTGAATTGTCTGAGCTGATGTGACAGCAGGTCTTGTACACACATGACCTCCAGTTCAAACAACATCAAAATGTGGTTAAATGTACAGAATAGACTGTATGTGTTAAACATCCTGCTGTCTGTTTATATATGCATGCATCAGTTTCAGGTTCAGTGTGGTTCTGCAAAATGCTTCACAGTGCGTCACAATTCCTCACACCCTATGATATCCAATTCCTGGAATGTAATTTAACCACAGCTAACTCCTTTATTATGATTGGACCTGATTTTTTTTCACAGTGTCTTCAGTACTCTCATTATTCCTTTATTTGATTGATAAAACAAGTCACTACTTTGACACCCTGGACATGTGAAAAAGCAAGTGTATCTCAGAGAGAGAACTGACAGACATGTGAAGCATTTGGCAGATGCGCTGTGCGTGCTCATGGTCATAGCCTCCATCTCTCTCTCTTTCTCTTGTTTCCCTTTCAGTCAAGCTGTTCAGACTCATAAGCTCAATCATACATCTCTCATTCTGTTTCGCTCACACACACACATCTCTCTTCAGTGCTGTGTGAATCTCCTGTGCTGTCAGTGTGTTGTTGTGTGAGATGTTCCTGGCTGGTCTGCAGCTTTTTTACCCTTTTTTCTGAGTGTGTTCACCAGACCAAATGATTTGTCCGTAAATGAATGTCTGCATCTCTTTTAGATCTGATTTCTCCATCCCTTCAGCTGAACAGCTCAGTTATTGATTGTCATTTCTGCATTTGTTCCTGACTATTGTTGGAATATGATGGATCAGTAAGTGAATTAATGACTAATTGGATTGGTATGGGTCATTATAGGGGGAAGTTAGAGTCGTTCTTGTAAGCTGCAATCACGGCACCTTTGTCGGCAGACTCTGCTTTCAAACAGCATTATGCCTGCTGAGTATTTTTACTGGAGCCATCTCTGTGTGTGTGTGTGTGTGTGTGTGTGTTTGTTTGAGTGTGTGTTCAATTTCATTTGTTTTGGAAGCCGAGCAGCTCATGTCTCTGCCCTTCCCCCATCTCTCTCTCTCTCTCTCTCTCTCTCTCTCTCTCTCTCTCTCTCTCTCTCTCTCTCATGCCCACTGTCATTCTCTTTTTCTCTTTTTCTCACCCTCTCCTCTCCTCTGCTCTCCTCTCGTCATTTTAAAACAGAAATACATCGTGATTTATTCAGGACTGTCTGGCAGGCTCTTAGTTGTATGAGCATCTGTTCTGATTTGTTCTTGTGTGCAGTACAGGGATTGAGTTGTTAATCAGTGCATTGTTAGATTTTTTTATTGTCTGGTTAATTTTAAACTAATATCTTCTTGTCCAAAGGAGAAACTAATATATATTTACACAGGAAAGAATGCAAACAGACATTACTTAGGAATATAGCAGGTTCCAAACGCAAAAGGTTAGACGGATCGTTCCACCCAACATTCTAATTCTGTCATCATTTTCTCACCCTCATGGCATTCCAAACCTTTATAACTTTCTTCTGTGAAACATGAGTAGATATTTTGTATCATATTTAAACTGTTTTGGGTTATACAGTGAAAGCCAGTGGGGTCTATACAACACTGGACCCCATTGAATTTTATTGTATGGACATATACTGGCAAGTTTTTCACTTCTTTACAGGTTTGGAATGACATGACGGTGAGTAAATGATGACCGAGGATGTTTCTCAATTCTAAGAACGCAGACAACGGGCTCGCATTCTCATGGAGACCGGTTTTACCAGGCTACCCTTAAAGAACAAACTCAGAATGACACGAGGACACAGAACGCATCTTTGTGAGAATGGAGATGTCTTGTTGCTCATCTGGCCATCCTAGCACATATTAAATAGCAGGACAGCACCACCCAATGCACAATAATATAACATAACATCACAGATGTCATCATAACTAATTAAAACATTTACTTGCATTTTTTTTTTTTTTTACTGCATGTATTTGTGTAAATTGTGCTTTGTCAATGTTAATATTCTTTTTAATATGCCACTAAAAAGTACTGCAGGCTTTCTTCAGGTCTTTATCACTTTATTAAGATTATGGCAAACAAAATGACATGTTTACTTTCATAAGCAGTCAGGCATTTTTTTGCATGCATGCCACAGAAAGTTTAACACTAGAAGTTTAAGCTTACAAGCTTACGGATTTCGAACGGTTTGCTTCTCTCGTCTGTATTTGATGCATCCTCGATATCAAGAACACATCTGGGTACTCTGTGTTCTTGAGTGTTGGAATTGAACTTTGACCTTTGAGGATGAAGTACTGCGAAAACACAAGGGTGCAAGGTCGTGTAACAGCTGGACCGATCAGACACACAATTATTAGTTATATATAACAAATAATCTTTAAAACCCACTCTGTGAGTTCCACGAACCATCCTCTGAAAGTGCAACTATCACTCCAGGAGGGCTCAGTTACCAGGGCTACCATCTGATAAGACTCTTTATTGCTAAAAAGTATGTGGAAAAATGCTATGTGCACTGTGCTATGTACCCTTTGAAAGACAGACACAGGACCATATAATGTAGTGTTGTCACGATACTGGAATTTCTAACTTCGATACGATACCTTGAAAAATATCGATATTCGATACCATTTTCGATACCACGGAGTAAAAAACTGCCACAATATTAATATTTTTTTTAATTTAGTGATAAATATAACAAGTCTAGAACATGACAATGAGGTATATTTTACATGAACAAAAATGTCTTGAGGTAGTGTACTTGTTCAAAAGCCTCTCAAATTGCCATATATTCAAAAACCAATAAAGTGCAAGTAAAAAAAAAAGTGCAATCTTTTGTATTTCCAAGTAAAATCAAATCCAATCACATCAACAAAAGATACTTAAACCTCAAGCAAAAACAAAATCAGTGCAATCTTATTCATCAAGTAACAAATTAGTAAACAAAATAATTAAATGGAATCCGTTACTGCAATTATATGCAGATTTTCTCTACAGAGGTGAGTGAGATTGACACCCATTACTGTATCCTAAAGTTGTTTTGCAACTTTCAGATTTTGAGCTAGGAACACCAGCATGTCAATGTGCTCCTCTGTAAGTCGTGCCCTTCTTGCA
>NW_015506055.1:60429-111010 GCF_001515645.1 Sinocyclocheilus grahami | reverse complement strand
CTCTCTCTCTCTCTCTCTCTCTCTCTCTCTCTCTCTCTCTCTCTCTCTCTCTCTCTCTCTCTCATGCCCACTGTCATTCTCTTTTTCTTCCTGAACCAACCTCTCTGCTCTCCTCTCCTCATTTTAAAGCAGAAATGCATCATGTGTTTTATTCAGGAATGTCTGGCAGGCTCCTTGTTGTAAGAGCATCTGCTCTGATTTGTTCTTGCTTGCAGCAGAGGGATGGAGTTGTTAATCAGTGCATTGTTAGCTTTTTATTGTCTGGTTAATTCTAAAGTAATATCTTGTCAAAAGGAGACGCTAATATATATTTACACAGGAAAGAATGCAAACAGATGTTACTTAAGAATATTGTAGGTTCCAAACGCAAATGTTTAAACGGATAGTTCCACCCAAAATTCTAATTATGTCATCATATACTCACCCTCATTGCATTCCAAACCTGTATAACTTTTTTGTTTGAAACGCAAAAGATATTTTGAAACATATTTGAACTGTTTTGGTACATAGAGTGAAAGCCAATGGAGTCTAAAACAACACTGGACCCCATTGACTAACATTGTATGGATGTACATTTTTCACTTCTATATTATTTCATGATGACGGTGAGTAAATTATGACAGAGGATGTTTCTCAATTCTAAGAACCATCTGGCCATCCCAGCACATTTTAAATAGCAGGACAGCACCACCCATTGCACAATTATATACTGTGAACATAACATCACAGATGTCATCATAATTTACTCACATTATTTTATATCTTTTTATTTTACTGCATGTATTTATAAATTGTGCTCTGTCAATGGTAAGATTCTTTAGAATATGCCACGAAAAAGTACTGCAGGCTTTTTTAAGGTCTTTATCACTTTATTAAGATTATGGCAAACAAAACGACATGCTTACTTTCACAAACAGTCATGCATTTGCGCGCATGCAGCAGGAAGTTTAACGCTAGAAGTTTTAAAGAAATGTTTCACCCCAAAATGATTTTTTTTTCATCATTTACTCACCCTCATGTCGTTCCAAACCTGTATAAATGCCTTTTTTATGATGAACACAAAAGAAGATATTTTGAAGAATGCTGGTAATCAAAGAGTTGTAGGGAAGTCATAGCAGGGAAAAAGTCAATAGGGGCTAACAACTGTTTGAACTATTCCTTTAAGCTTACATAACGCTATCTATCCACAGCGTTTACTGGGATTTTTAACGGTTTGCTTTGCTTAAGTCTGCATTTGCTGCATCCTCGATATCAAGAACACTTCTGCGTACTTTCATGAATGTCCTCTGTATTTGCATTCTTGAGTATTGGAATTGAACTTCAGTGGTTTAGGACGACGTACTGCGAAAACACAAGTATGCAAGGTTGCATAAGAACACTTACTGAGAAATGTCAAGACTGTTCATTTTTTGGTGAACTGTCTCTTTAATCTCACCTGGAAACACACATCAATCAAACTGGACAGCATGTGTTTGTTTGCCGTTCTGGAGAAGAATGGTTTATTATTAAGAATGTTAGTGTGTACATTGCCCATCTTTGCTCTGCAATGCATTGTTTGCCCTCTTCTGTTTGGTTTTTACGTCTCGTTTTCAAGCCTGTGGAATGTGACACTTCCGTTGTCTTTGGGGCTGCTCCTGCATATTTCATAGCTTAGACCATTACTGAACTATCCTAGCCTGAGGGAAAGCGCGTGTGTGAGAGATGTTTGTATTTGAGTGTGTGCCTTCAGATGTGTGTATCAGTGTCTGAGCTGCGAGTATGTGTATGCGTGTTTGCCCAGTAAACAGTTTGGCCTATGCAAATGAACTGCATTTGGCGCTGGAAGTGTGATGTTGTCATCGAGTTGGCTCAGAATGTGCGTGTTAATTTCTGCTGCTCTCTTCCTTTCCTTCTCCTGTAGCAAATGGTGATGAGCCTGCGGGTGTCAGAGCTGCAGGTTCTTCTGGGCTACGTGGGCAGAAACAAACATGGACGAAAGCACGAGCTCCTGACTAAAGCCTTACACCTCCTTAAAGCTGGCTGCAGCCCTGCCGTCCAGATGAAGATCAAGGAGCTCTACAGACGACGCTTCCCCACCAAGCTGGTGTCCCCAGCAGAACTGGCTCTGCCCGGAGTCCACCCCGCCGCTGCCTCCTTGCCCCCCGGCCTCACGCAGTTGGGATTTGATGGGCACAGAGCGCCCCCGTCCCCTCTGCTCCCCATCTCCCTCCTCGGGCCCAAACACGAGCTGGGCCTGCCCCACCTCCCCACGAACCTGCACCCCGTACACCCTGATGTCAAACTGCAGCGGCTGCCCTTCTACGACGTACTTGATGAGCTCATTAAACCCACGAGTCTTGGTGAGTTTCTGAGATTTTGAGGAGTTATAGTGAGGTGTGTATGTTAGTGCACATTTTTAGTGGTGTATTTTTTAGAACAGTGCGTATCTGTAGATCTGTGTGATGTACGGCAACCGCAGAGATGCGCGGACCCCCTTTTCCCTACATTAGCATTTTAATGGTGTTGGCTGGTTTGGCATCAGCATGTTCGTTTGCCTGAGGAGTGTTGTTCAAATAGACTGCCAATCCCCACAACCAACCACAGTCACTCTCTTTTCCTAAACTGTCTCTCACTCTCATTTGCATACAGTGTTGAAATCATGAGTACACACACTATGGCACCAGACACCATTACAACCCTCGCACAGAATTCTCTAGAGCACACATTGCAGTGGTCGAAACAGCCGGAGTCCAAAATTAACTTGTGAAAATCTATCTATCTATATACAATTGTGGTCAAAATTTTACATACACTTTGCAGTATCTGCAAAATGTTAATTATTTTACCAAAATAAGACGGATCATGCAAAATGCATGTTATTTTTTATTTAGTACTGACCTGAATAAGATATTTCAAAAAGACTAGTTTAAGTCAGGCTCACACTGTATGATTTTTTTAAAAGTCCTTTAGGATTGTATTTGTCATACTCAGACTGTACGAACATGATGATCATGTCACACTGTGGGATCTCAGTTGTCATTAATGTCAGACTGTACGACAGTCAAGACGTGTTAAAAACAGGTGTGCGCAAGAAAACTTGTCCGGAGTTTTACCTTATCAACCCATACACGTTCAGTGACTGCGAGCTGCATTGCACGCGGGGCTGTAATGTTGGCTATCATTAAATGTATATGAATGGCGGCAATACCGGCGTATTTATGCAGAATAGTGCAGGCAGCCAATCATAGCAAAGGCAACATATCAGATGAATTCCGTGAGCGGAGGACGAGAGCGTTGGAGTTTATGCGGATAGAAGAAATCTCTAGCATTAATTCTGATCATGGCTTGTCTTGAAAAACGAAGACAGTTTGATGTTCGCCGTAGGAGATGTCACACTGCAGGACTGTGTGCCAAATCTATTGACACTGCCAGAAGTTCGGCGGAGGTCAAATTTAATCGCAACAGCATTAATCGGCTGTAGGTGAACATGTCAAACTAACAATCAAAGACTACAGATTTTAGCCTAGGATTATAGGAATCTTTTAGGATTTTCAAAATTTGTCTCAGACGACCAAATCATAGCCAAAATCGCACAGTGTGAGCCGGGCTTAATAGTCCAATTTATAAGTCTATATATTTAAAATAATAGTTGAATTTATAAAAATGACCCCATTCAAAAGTTTACATACGCTTGATTCTTAATACTGTATTGTTACCTGGATGTTCCACAGCTGTTTTTTTTCCTTTGGTTTTTCCAGTTTTCTTTTGCGTATTTGAACCCTTTCAACAATGATTGTATGATTTTGAGATCCATCTTTTCACACTTTCAACTGTTCAGGACAAACAAGTGTTAAACAACTATCACAAAAAAACAACAAAAAAAACATGCTGTGGATCATCCAGGTAACAACACAGTATTAAGAATCAACCATATGCAAACTTCTGAATGGGTCATTTTTATAAATTCAACTATTATTTTCTCTTGTGGAATAAATGTATTTTATGTTAAAAAAGGTTAGTACTAAATAAAAGGTCAGTACTAAATAAAAAATAACATGCAACTCTTACAGACCTGATCACTTTTTTTTTTTTTACATAAAATATGCTAAAATGTAGTTTTTCTGGCAGCATCATGTACAGATTGCTGAGACCCACCATGACATTGTTTTGTATATTTTTTCTTTGGTAGCTTTGTTTAAAGAATGTCTTGCCACTGTTCTGGAAAAATGGTGTAAAAGAATAAAAACTTCTAGTTTTAGAGCTAATTGTAATGGTAAATCTTCCACTAAGGTGAAAGTTGTTAGAAGACATGTAACAGTCATTAAGCTTTTATTTAGCTGAATCACTAATGTTGCTTACTTTAGCGATTTTCAACTGTTCCTTTGTTCCTCAGGAATGAGTTCTGGACAACAGTATACTTACACATGGATGAGACTGTGCTAGAGCACTCACTGCTAAATGCAAATGACTTCTAGAACTAGGTTATAGTAACAAAACATGTACAGTGGGGCAAAAAAGTATTTAGTCAGCCACCAATTGTGCAAGTTCTCCCACTTAAAAAGATGAGAGAGGCCTGTAATTTTCATCATAGGTATACCTCAACTATGAGAGACAAAAGGAGAAAAACAATCCAGAAAATCACATTGTAGGATTTTTAAAGAATGAATTGGTAAATTCCTCGGTAAAATAAGTATTTGGTCACCTACAAACAAGCAAGATTTCTGGCTCTCACAGACCTGTAACTTCTTCTTTAAGAGGCTCCTCTGTCCTCCACTCGTTACCTGTATTAATGGCATCTGTTTGAACTCGTTATCAGTATAAAAGACACCTGTCCACAACCTCAAACAATCACACTCCAAACTCCACCATGGCCAAGACCAAAATTGTAGACCTCCACCAGGCTGGGAAGACTGAATCTGCAATAGGTAAGCAGCTTAGTGTGAAGAAATCAACTGTGGGAGCAATTATTAGAAAATGGAAGACATACAAGACCACTGATAATCCCCCTCGATCTGGGGCTCCACGCAAGATCTCACCCCGTGGGGTCAAAATGATCACAAGAACTGTGAGCAAAAATCCCACAACCACACGGGGGGACCTAGTGAATGACCTGCAGAGAGCTGGTACTCAGACTGTACGAACATGATGATCATGTCACACTGTGGGATCTCAGTTGTCATTAATGTCAGACTGTACGACAGTCAAGACGTGTTAAAAACAGGTGTGCGCAAGAAAACTTGTCCGGAGTTTTACCTTATCCAACCCTACACGTTCAGTGACTGCGAGCTGCATTGCACGCGGGGCTGTAATGTTGGCTATCATTAAATGTATATGAATGGCGGCAATACCGGCGTATTTATGCAGAATAGTGCAGGCAGCCAATCATAGCAAAGGCAACATATCAGATGAATTCCGTGAGCGGAGGACGAGAGCGTTGGAGTTTATGCGGATAGAAGAAATCTCTAGCATTAATTCTGATCATGGCTTGTCTTGAAAAACGAAGACAGTTTGATGTTCGCCGTAGGAGATGTCACACTGCAGGACTGTGTGCCAAATCTATTGACACTGCCAGAAGTTCGGCGGAGGTCAAATTTAATCGCAACAGCATTAATCGGCTGTAGGTGAACATGTCAAACTAACAATCAAAGACTACAGATTTTAGCCTAGGATTATAGGAATCTTTTAGGATTTTCAAAATTTGTCTCAGACGACCAAATCATAGCCAAAATCGCACAGTGTGAGCCGGGCTTAATAGTCCAATTTATAAGTCTATATATTTAAAATAATAGTTGAATTTATAAAAATGACCCCATTCAAAAGTTTACATACGCTTGATTCTTAATACTGTATTGTTACCTGGATGTTCCACAGCTGTTTTTTTTCCTTTGGTTTTTCCAGTTTTCTTTTGCGTATTTGAACCCTTTCAACAATGATTGTATGATTTTGAGATCCATCTTTTCACACTTTCAACTGTTCAGGACAAACAAGTGTTAAACAACTATCACAAAAAAACAACAAAAAAAACATGCTGTGGATCATCCAGGTAACAACACAGTATTAAGAATCAACCATATGCAAACTTCTGAATGGGTCATTTTTATAAATTCAACTATTATTTTCTCTTGTGGAATAAATGTATTTTATGTTAAAAAAGGTTAGTACTAAATAAAAGGTCAGTACTAAATAAAAAATAACATGCAACTCTTACAGACCTGATCACTTTTTTTTTTTTTACATAAAATATGCTAAAATGTAGTTTTTCTGGCAGCATCATGTACAGATTGCTGAGACCCACCATGACATTGTTTTGTATATTTTTTCTTTGGTAGCTTTGTTTAAAGAATGTCTTGCCACTGTTCTGGAAAAATGGTGTAAAAGAATAAAAACTTCTAGTTTTAGAGCTAATTGTAATGGTAAATCTTCCACTAAGGTGAAAGTTGTTAGAAGACATGTAACAGTCATTAAGCTTTTATTTAGCTGAATCACTAATGTTGCTTACTTTAGCGATTTTCAACTGTTCCTTTGTTCCTCAGGAATGAGTTCTGGACAACAGTATACTTACACATGGATGAGACTGTGCTAGAGCACTCACTGCTAAATGCAAATGACTTCTAGAACTAGGTTATAGTAACAAAACATGTACAGTGGGGCAAAAAAGTATTTAGTCAGCCACCAATTGTGCAAGTTCTCCCACTTAAAAAGATGAGAGAGGCCTGTAATTTTCATCATAGGTATACCTCAACTATGAGAGACAAAAGGAGAAAAACAATCCAGAAAATCACATTGTAGGATTTTTAAAGAATGAATTGGTAAATTCCTCGGTAAAATAAGTATTTGGTCACCTACAAACAAGCAAGATTTCTGGCTCTCACAGACCTGTAACTTCTTCTTTAAGAGGCTCTGCACAATTCTTTTTCAGCAAACAAACACTCATCTACTTCACTCATAAATGCACAAACCTATGAAGCTTCCACCCCAAAAATGCATACACCCCACAGCTCATGTATAAAATATCAGCCTGCTGATAGATAGACTATTCAGGGTGTACTGTGCTAAAACATCTAAAGTTAGAGCAAAATGTCTGCTCTGGAGATTTCTTTAAGATGGGAGAACATATGAAGTGTGTTTTTGGCTGTGTGTATTTCAACTTGAGCAAAGCAACTATACTCAAGGTGTTACAATTTTTCAATTTAATGCTGCAGGTAATAATTCAATTTGTTTACACACAATATGATGTTACTGTTAATATAGTCTCTTCACTTGCTTTCTCTCTCTTTGTTTTAAAGGCTATAATGATTTTGGCATTTAATTTTGTATTAGAGTAATCCTTTTAAATGTCTTGAGTTCAGAGTCATGTTCTCAGTGGTGTAAATAGGTGCTTGGATCACACACCAACTGAAACTTTTCACAGTTTGTTTCACAGTCGTAGGTTTTGAATTGCACATGTGAAAGGTGATATGCAGAACAGACAACACAGTCCCAGCAGTACTAGCGTGACCGTACGGCTTTTTAAAGAGAGCAATATACTAGACTTGCTGTGTAATAAAGTAAAGTGTAAATTTAGCAGTTTTGAATAGATAAGCAAACATGTTAGATATGTGGCTAGACATTAACGTTAGCTAAATAAGCCTATACCTTCAGTCTGGGTAAAACAATGATGTGTTTGATCAGTTTGTGCATATTTCAACTTTCATTGAGCTTTATTGAATCATAGATTATATTCCAATGGCATTCAATCTCATTCATTGCAAGTGCTTAAGTAAGTCAGTCAGCTCAGTCTCTTGGAACAGATCTGTAGGTTTGGTGTTAGCGCGGTTAAAGACACCATTTTATTTATTATAGCTAATTTTGTTTCAAGCTAAATGTTTGTGTGATGATGTGTCTATTTAGCATGTCTGTTCTTTGTTTGTTCTTTGATAGTAGTGTGTTGTGTTTTGATTCTCTTATTTTCCCTTTGCTTTAAAGTAATGGTAGAATTAATTATGTTAATACACACCCTACTAAATGCTGTTTAAGTCCTCCTGGGAACATCCTACTTACAAATTCGGAAAATGTTTAGGTGATTTTCGTCAAAATAAAATTAACTCAGGTGGACACTTTGCTCTTTCCATACATACACTTCCTAAGTTTAGGGTGTGCAACATTTGTAATTTGTTTTTGGTTTTTTTTGGAAAAAAAGCAAAAACAAAACAAAAACATATTTTGTAACTGATACGGAAATTAATAGGTAGCCAGTGCAGAGACTGTAAAATTGGGGTAATATGATCGGTAACACTTTTCCCTCAATAAATTCCTAATTTGCTGCTAGTTAGTAAGCTAGTTGTTAAATTTAGGTATTGGGTAGGATTAGGGATGTAGAAGAAGGTCATGTAGAATAAGGCATTAATATGTACTTGATTACTACTAATAAATGGCTAATATTCTAGTAATATGCATGCTAATATGCAACTAGTTAAGAGACCCTAAAATAAAGTGTTACCATATGATCATATTTTCTTGACCTGGTAAGGACTCTAGCCACTGCATTTTGGACTACCTGTAGCTTGTTTATTGAAGATGCAGGACAACCACCTAGCAGTGCATTACAATAGTCCAGTCTAGAGGTCATGAATGCATGAACTAGCTTTTCCCACTGTGCTAAATAAAAACCTTGGATTGTTTTGGTTATTTTCTATGAGTTATTGGATATGCTCGACCCTGGCAGCTTTTAAAGCCTGTCTATAGCTGGACATACTGTTTTTCCAAGCAATTCTAAAAACTTCCAAGTTAGTTTTTCTCCGTTAGCGCTCAAGACTACGAGTTTCTTTCTTGAGAGAATGGGTATTACTGTTGTACCATGGCGCAGTACGTTTTTCTCGAACCTTTTTCAATTTGTTGGGGGCAACAGCTTCTAAAGTATTAGAGAAGATAGTGCCCATGTTGCTAGTCATTTCGTCTAGTTCATGTGTATTTATGGGTACACAGAGCAGTTGAGATGAATCAGGCAGGTTATTTGTGAATCTGTCTGTAGTGGCTGGAACAATAGTTCTGCCAGGACGATAACACGAAGCCATATAGTTAATATCAGTAATACGCAGCAAGCAAGATACAAGGAAATGGTCAGTAACATCATCACTTTGAGGTACGATATCTATATCAGTAAGATAAATTCCATGCGATATAATTAAATCTAGCGTATGATTAAAACGATGAGTTGGCCCGGTGATGTTTTGCTTGACTCCAAAAGAGTTTATTAGGTCAGTAAACGCAAGTCCAAATGCATCATTTGTATTATCAATATGGATGTTAAAATCTCCAACAATTAGCGCTTTATCAACAGTAGCCAATAGGTCTGAGAGGAAATCTGTAAATTCTTTTAGGAAATCTGTATACGGCCTTGGTGGTCTATACACCGTAGCCAGAGCAAGAGATACGATAGATTTCTGTTGCATATCTGACAGTGTAACATTAGGCAGAAGTATTTCGAATGAGTTAGACCTGTATCCTGTCTTCTGAGTAACATTGAGAATATCACTATATATTGTTGCAACACCGCCGCCACGACCAGTCTGACGGGCTCATGCTTATAACAGTAGCTTGGTGGAGTAGACTCATTTAGACCAATATAATCATTAGGTTTTAGCCAGGTTTCAGTCAAGCAGAGTACATCAAAACGATTATCTGTGATCATTTCATTTACAATAACTACTTTGGGTGCGAGTGATCTAATGTTTAGGAGCCTAAACTTTAAAAATTGTTTTTGTTCATTTATTTAAAAATTTTCTGGTTTAATCACGATCAGATTTTTTCTAGATCCTGCATTAAATTTATACTTTGACCTCACTATTCGGGGAACAGACACAGTCTTTATCCGTTTAGAATCCACTTCAAATCCATTTAGAGTTCTTTTTCCTGGATTATTTGTCCTTTCGTGTGATCATGTGTGTGATTGTCATTGTGCTTGAACAACATATTTGTCTCTAACAGCATAGCATTGCCCCCCTGCCTCATACGCCACAGGAAGCGAGTATTTATTTGTTCGTCATAATCACATAATCATCATTAATATGCTCTCATAGGAGCTATCCATGCACTATGCATACATTAATCATTATCTCAATCACTCTCTGGCATGCTGGCATGTAGGATCATTTAAAGAACTTGGACCATTTTTAGATGTATTTTCATCATAGAAAGGATGTCAGTGTCTTTTATTAATTAGCAGAGATGTGTCTTGCTGCTGCGAGCAGCATGAATGTACTCCCACACATTGAGAGCAATGTGGTGAGCATCCTTCAGTTATGAACCAAACAATACAGTATATACACTTTCTGAATAAAGACTGCATCATAGACAATTTCAGCAATATCAGAATAGTTTTGTAAATTAAATTAGTTAAACAGATTTAGAGCATCAGCATCAGCTCAACACTAGAAGACGCTTTGTCTCTCAGTTTATTTCCAATTGAAATTAGCTTTAATTACCACAAACAATACAACATTGCCGAAGTTAAGATCGCATTTAAACAGAAAGTAACAGATTAGTAGATAATTCAGTATTAGTTACAGCTGTCTCCCTTTCTGTTTTGCTCTTTGTCTCTCCTTTTCTTTGTGTTTCCCTTTCTGTCTTAGTGTTCTGCAGAAAGACTGAGAGGAATTTTTATTGGTGTGTATGTCGGGTTTAGAGTATCTTAGCAGTGTTTTCATTAAGATGAATGATCTACAAACCCTTAGTATGGGGCTGTGTGTGTGTGTGTGTGGGCACACTAAAGTCAAACATCACTGAAACATCACAAAACATCACTCACTAAATGTTTACACGAATACCTAAATTGATCTCAGGCGCACTATTAGTGGGTCGAGCGTGTAAACAGATCCGCTTACAGTCATGTGGGTCTCGTGGATGTTGGTTTGCTTGGTTTTCGAAGTGTTTGGCTTCCCATAAAGCTCATGACTAAATAAAACAGTTACTAATAGTAATATGCAGTTTGATATGCTGATGAGTGACTGCAGCATTGCTAAAATAAACACATACATGTAATATTAATTGCTCTCGCAATCAGTGCTGGGATGCTTGTTCCCTCTTTCCATTACTCTAGTCTCTAGTGTCACATGGTCCTTCAGAAACAATTCTAATATTGTGATTTGGTGCTCAAGAAACATTTCTTATTAATTATCATCAATAATGAAACAGTTGTGCTGCTTAATATTGTCGTGGAAAATTTAATTGAGATAGAAATCTTTTGAGAAATTATAAATGTCATACCTGTCACTTTTGAATTTTAATGCGTCCCTGATAAAAGTATTAATTTCTTCCAAAAGACCAGATTTTCAGACCAGATTTAACCTATCATGTAACAATGATGAAAAAAAGTATGTATTTCATTGACCATCCATGCTTCTAAATTAAAATAATGTAAATTAAATGAAGTGCCTTCCATTTTTATTCCGTTCCATTACTATCTTATTGGAATTTTTATATTAGTGCATTCCTGAACTGGATTATCTGGATTATTACTCGTATCGTGATATGAGATTTTGGTTTGTTGGTTTGATTTTGCGCCAATTCCACACAAAGTTGTGCAGCTGCAGTGAGTGTCAGTCTAACTACTTAACTCAGTATCCAGAATCATGACTCAGCCAGCCTCTCTGAAGAATGAAAACACACAGACATCACTATCAATCACACAACACACAGCCAGCCGTGCAGTCAACACAATAAAGAGTCTAATCCACAAGACACCCTCCTGTGAAAGAGAAAATCAAATGCTTGTTTAGCCCATTCTAATCTAAATTCAGCAACAAATGTCTTTACCAATGAGAAAGTATTTGTTAGAATAAGCACACCGTTTCGTCATACATAAAAACTCATGCATATCTTCGGGTTTTTGGTTTGGCTTCACATTTATAATCGAATGCTAAGAAAGGTACACTCTTAGATACTGTTGCCCCCCACATGGCTACAGAGCAGAATTTATGTCTGTGTTAATTAGGTGCATGCAGATAAATGGGAAGGTTTGTCAGAAAACAAACTGTAACACACAGGCCTTCACGTCCACTTTGCATCCAACTGTTGAAGCAAATCAGATGATAAAGACTGCTGTGCTATTTTTAGATTAGACCTGGGGGAGGGAACTTGTGCTTGTGCTCTCTCTCTCAATCTCTCAATCTCTCTCTCTCTCTCTCTCTCTCTCTCATATGCCCCTATCCGCCTCTCCCCATCAATCTCCCTTTGTTTCCCTCCATCTCAACACCCATCTTTCTCTTTCTCTAGCTCTCTCGTCTTTTACCTCCCCAGTGTTGAGTGTGAGAATAGAGATCAGGCTAATTATGTGTCGTTGAGCCGATTTTCCAGGTTTAATTGCACCCCTGCTGTTTCATGTTAAGGAAAGTGAGAGATTTGATGAAGGTACAGGAGATAACAAGAGACAGATTGAATGCAAGCAAAGCAGGAACGAAAGGGCCAGAGGAAGGTACGGCCTGTGAAAATGGGTGACTGTGTAGGTGGGTGTATAGCGGCACTTGTTTGGCCTTTCATCAGCACGGCCCTGGTCAATATTCATAGTTAAATGGAAAGTAATTAGCTCCATAACGATGCCTCACACACTCATATTCAGAGAACGTTCTCTCTTTTTGGTGTATGCTGATGAAATAAAGCAAAGTCAATAGACCTGTCAACAGGATGATGTATTGTACGTGTACGAGAAGGGAAAAGACAAATGAAGGCAACGGAGAAAATAAAACGAATCGAGAATAAAAGCAGCCGGGAGGGGGACAGCGTGCAGCAAGTGTCGAGAAAGTAAAACAGTAACAACCTGAAAAACAGCTTCACAAAGAAGCAGGAAATTTAAACGCATTAACTCCGCATTTGAACAGTCAATAGCAAATACTTGAACTAATAACAAAACAGTAGCTGATTCAGAAGTGCCAGATTGTCATAGCAAAGTCAGAATTACCTCCTCTCCTAGGTTCACGAAACGGTCGTCCATAAAATGCATTGCTGTTCTGTTGTAAGTAATCTTAAAGATTCCTAAATGCATCTACTTCTGGAAGGCCAAATAAAGTGCTTTTGCTTTCGCACTGAAACACACAGCGTCTCCCTGACATGCTGCTTCAACACTAACTGCGGTTACTGAAACCACGCCTTCTTTCTTTGCGTGCACATTTGGGCGGCATTATGCTAATATTTCCACATAGTGAGGTAGATATGTGGGGGCGTGTTAGAACGAGCCGTTTTAGGGGGGCGTGGCAGAGTCTTAACTTTGATAAAGAATATCTCTTTGGTTTTGAGACTTTAGTCTTTGCAACTTCAGGGATCTTATCTATGCACAATCAGCTTGTAACACTCCAAAGAGAAAGGAAAACTTGAAATCGCATCATATGACCCCTTTAACATCAATGACATGTTTTTCAAAAGACCATCTGCATAAACCAAAACCTGAAACAAATTTAGTGATGGAATATTAGTGTTGATATCAATATTTAGCCAGCTGTAAAGATCCTGCCAAAACTTCAATGTGACTGGACAAGAAAAAATAAATGTTCAATGGTTTCAGGCTCTTCTAAACAAAAAACACAAGGATCTAGCTCAAAACAGAATCTTTTCCGTAAAATTTCGGCAACTGGATACACATTATTAATAATCCTAAACTGAATATCCTTCATTTTAGGTAGAATTGGCCATTTAAGATAATTACAGAATTTGTTTTTAAATATTTCATTGTCAAATAGTTTTAATTTTGAAGGTCTATTGAAATCTGAATATAATTTACATTTGAATACATTCCCTATTACTTTGTTCTTGCATTTGTTTTGTCCCCAATATATACTTCTCCAAACTTTAACTCAGGCAATTTAACAGATACATTTGAATATGTAAGAGTGTTTTGTATTAATTGTTTTAAAGCAAGAGGGATGTCTCTACACAAAGTATTAAATTCTCTACAGGAACATTTTATCTAAAATTTCAACAATTATGTTGAATAATTGGATCTAAAAGATCAACATATAAAAAAAAATGTTTTTCATACCACTCCTGTTTAAATACTGTTTATCTATTTATTGTAATAGTTCTGTTATTCCACAAAGTAGAACCATGCGGTGTAACATTTTGGGCGAATATCATTTTTCAATAGTACAAAATCTGTTTGTGGAATTTTGAAAGCTTAACTGGCAATTTGGAAACCTCAAAATCACATTTCAGCAAAAAATCTAACCCTCCAACTTTCTTGAATACACACTTATTTAGTGAATTAGTAAATTAGTTTAGATATGCCTTCTGCTTTGGTCAAGAGCATTCTGCCCATAATAGACATATCTCTCATTAGCCAATGATTAAGGGATTTTTTTCATACTGTCAATTCTCTCTTCTATGTTTACTAATTCTCTTGCATGTATTTCTTTAGACATTATTAAACCCAAGGATTTTACTTCATATTTAACAGGAATGGATTCTATATTTTCTTCATTAAAAATTTAGATGCATTTTGATTTTATCAGACGAAGCCGCGATTATAAATGAGAGTAACTCCTGGTTAACATGTATTAAAAGGGGTCGTGTTTAGTCACTATTTAGTGTGGTATTTTTTGACAATATTCACTCATCATGACAGTAAAATAGGGCATTCTAAGTCAATATACTGCAGTATTTCCTCTCTCAATCAGTAGAAAATATGGTTAACACCCAGTCATGCATTGAAAATAAAAATACCATCATGTACCGTGAAACTGGTATAATTTTGAAAAATACCGTGATATAAATTTTTGGTCATACCGCCCAGCACTAGATTGGACATCCTTATCTAATTCCATGTACAATTTCAATTCTAGGAGTCATACCTGGATTAAGAGATGTATAACTATAAATAATGTTATAGAACTTTTTAATAACCTTGCAAAACCCTTCCCCAAATCCAAACATTCTAAGCGTCGTAAATATAAATTCATGCTCCACTGTGTCGAATGCTTTAAAAAAAAAAATCTATAAATAAAATGAGGCTTTCTGATTGTATCAGTGATTAATAGTCGATCATATCCAGGATTAGTCTAATATGGTTTTGAATATATCTTCCCTTAATGAATGCTGATTGATACCCCTCTACAAGTTTCCCCAAGTACATGTTTAAGACAATTAACATACACCAGGGCAAGTAATTTATAATCTGTGCATAAAGTTATTGGTCTCCAATTATCTAATAGCAATTATTTTTTGGGTTTAGGTAGCAAGGTTATTAAACCTGTTTTCATAGTAGGTGATAAGCTTCCTTTCTGAATGCATTCTAAAAATGCATTATACAATAATTTCCTAATATCTTTCCAAAAATGTTTTAAAAATTCATTAGTTAAACCATCTATACCTGGTGATTTACTATTATTCATTTGTTTTAAAGCTACATCCATTTCCTCCAAAGTCAACTCATCATCAATTAAGAATTTGTCTTCCACATTCAGTTTATGTTCTTTATCTCTTATAATCACAAATAAAAAATCACAGTCAGCTTTTTTATAATTGGATTTATAGAGTTTAGTATAGAAAAGCAAAATTTCATTTTGAATTACTTTTTGATCATGTTATAATTTAATTAATCTTAAGCTTACGTTTTTTTTTCTTTGCTTGTCTTTGTTTTTCAAGGCCGAAAAAATATGATGAACTTTTTTCTCCTTTTTCAATTCACCGAATGATCGAATATAAGCTCCATCTGCTTTTTCTGAATACAACTCATCTAGTTGAGATTGCAGTGACTGTAATTTTGCAGAATCTTCTACATGTGCTAGCATGTTCCTCTCTTTAAAAAGTCAACCTGTTCTGTGAATTAGTGGAGAACAGCAGCTAGAGGATAATTTGGCTAATTTAGTAACATTAACGTTAGTTAAAGGTGCAATAGGTGATTGTCTTCAGAAACCTTTTCTGTTATGCTGGTTGAAAGTCTCTTCACATCAAGATAGCAATCATTAAGTTAAGTGGTCTTAATGTATTTATCTGTATTTATATAGACAAGCCGATATTCCTTCATGGTTTTGTAGTACTTTTACTAACTGTACTATAAAGTTTTATCACCGGTGAATGACACATGATGCCCAGCGGTTTCCAATTCCAGTCCTTGCGCAAGGGAAGCAAGGGAAATCCGTTGAAGTTTACTTCACTTCGGAACATTCATTCACGGATTTGCGCTGCGCAGCGTCTTCTCACACAGAGAAGTGTGAAGTGTGACATAATATACCTCTGTAAATAAATACTATTTAAATTCACGTCTCACACACTTTAATGCCCTTTGTATGGAACATATACGCTCCCTTCGAACTGGAATCATGGCGGAATATCCGGTGATGTACACTTCCCAGGGCACTCACGGTCGAATAAAACAAACGTCGGACGTGATAAGAGATACATCTGAAATGTGCAGATCAGGAGGGTGCGAGTATTGGAATTGGGAACCGCTGATGTAGCCTATTGTAATGTTGTCTCTGGTGTTCTGGTCTGTGAGTGAAAATGTGTTCAGGGGGTGTGACTTTGGACGGCGTTTGCAGGGAGGGTGGGACGTTCGCTTTCAGTGCTATCTGGCTAATGTTAGCATTTTCCAAGATCTCCTACTGCACCTTTAAGCTTATGGAAGTTCACCTGTTGTTAGCACCGCTACTACGGCAATCACAAGACTCACATACACCTCCGATGCAGACGACATGACCACAAACTTGAAAATAAAATACAAAAGATGTTCTTAACAGTGGTGTTTCTTAACTCCGTTTTTCTCAGTAGGTTGTTAGCTCGCTGTTTTATGTTAACGTTACGTCTGTCACTGAATTTAGGGACCGTCTCTAAAGTTACATACGACATTGGTACACACTTTCTGACTTAAATAGCATTTGAAGAGAATTACCTTACTTGAGATAAAGAGGCAGAGTAGAGAAGATAACTTACTATGCTTCTCTTTGTTCAACTAAGTTAGTTAACTTCGGCTAACTGACATTATTAACTTACCAGTTGACGTTATCATCGATACTATGGCATTCACAAGAAGAGGATCCAAAATACACCTCTGATGTTGCGGACTACATCCAGACTAGAAATCTGAAAATAACAAACAAAAGAATTACTAGAAAATACTGTTTAGAATCTCCACTGAAACAGTGGCTTGCCTAACGCACTTTACCACAGTATTTCACGTTAATTCACTGATGAGGTTAAATAACGACTCGCCAGAGGAGCTAACTTGCATTAAAGGGCAGCAGGTTTAACTAAGATTTATTTAGACTAATATAGGTGACCTTAACTTACTCACTAGTCGATGTTATCAGCCTTTTGGAGGCATTCCGGCCGTCAGTCAGAAAAAAAGGTTCCAACTCCCGACATGATAAATGACACGATGAATAATGTTAGTTGACTGTTAACAAGTGAAAACATCTTAAAATATCGCAGTTTTGCATAAAAAAGAAATAATATACTAACCTTTTGTCGAGTTAATGGTGCATTTCTCTTTTGTCCTTTCACGGCCACTTCCACCAAACAGTCAAAAAAGAACTCCCTTGCCATTGGTCAGTTTTTCGCGGGCAAGTTCACTACTGTAAATTGATTTAAATTGCAAGTAGTGACCGTATATTTTCCAATAATCCTTTGCTGTTTACAGTAAAATACTGTATACACATTTTACAGTATCTTACTGTACATATTACAGTAAAATACTGTTCAAATTACAAAAATCGGTTACAGTGTGCAGATCTGTGATTTGCAGTCTGTTATTATAGCATTCTTATTGTTACTGAGTGTAATTAACTGCACAGTCCCTAAAGACTTGCATGACTTGTTGCAGGCTGAATATGGTAGCACAACAACAAATGTTTTCAATCAGTAACAATCCTCACACAGTCTGTATTTAGTTTTCAAACATGCACTCTGTCATAGAAACCGTTTTAGAGTGCCGCCTGTAACCATAATGGTTTCTGACACATTGTTTATCTTGTCCTTGAACCTTTGGAAAAAAACAGCTTGAGTCTCTCCCTTCGATGACAATGGAAATGAACTGAGTGGGAATGATATGAGCATTCCTAGAAAAAGTTTTTTTGAAGGAATATTGATGTTATTTAAGCTGGACATGGATCAGAGTTGGGGAGAAGACTGTAATCTTACTCTTCGAGCTTTGATTGTAGCCCCCTCACATATGGGTGGAATTATGAGGATAAGAATCTTGCTTTGCTATTGAGAATGAAACATTAAAAAAGACTTTATCTAAATAATTAGGATTGGTTGAAATACTTTGCATATTTAAACTTGTTCCTTGTTTCAGAGCCCACAAACCTTATATGAAACTTTTACTCAGCACAAAGTCATTTACAGTTCTGTTGGGATTTGTTCACAGTAAGCATTGGATGTGAACTATGCAAATTTATGTTTTATGTAAGGTTGTTTCCATGTAGTTATTTTTCTTGTCTGGATTTTTCTCTCTCTGCAGCTTCAGATAACAGCCAGAGGTTTCAGGAAACATGTTTTGCATTTGCATTGACGCCACAGCAGGTCCAACAAGTCAGCAGCTCAATGTAAGTCTGTTTATTCATAACATTTCCTTCAGAAATGATATAATGATGTTACAAAGCAAAATCCCAAAATAAGAAGAGGAGTGTCTATAAGGCACTGATTGTGTGATGTCATGTTGGACTCATTTATTATCTCAAATTAGTAGTTTTCGAATTTCTCTCTGTATAGGGACATATCGGGGACCAAATGTGACTTTACAGTGCAAGTACAGTTACGGTAAGTTATTCACATTTTGATACACTGAAACGTTTTGCATAAATATGATACTGTATAAAACTTCAGAGCACTAGACTGCTGTTTTCTGCTTAATCCAGGTTTTGTCTATCAGAGACAAGCTGCCCTCAGGAGGACCACTTCCCCCCTAATCTTTGCGTTAAAGTCAATGGGAAACCGTGTAATCTCCCAGTAAGTTAAACTACAGTCCATTTGTCCATCTATCCATCATTCTAATCTGAGACACATGGTCGAGACACTGTTGGCGTCTACAGTAAATTACATTTTCACAACGCTGTTTGTTTAAAACAAAAAATGATTTTAAATATTTTTATTTTAATGAAATACACAAGTTCATCATTTGTTGTTTTCCTATTGTTTTTCACCAGGGATATCTGCCTCCTACCAAAAATGGCGTGGAACCAAAGAGGCCCAGCAGACCCATCAACATTACCTCATTGATCAGACTGTCCACAACTGTCCCCAACACCATCGTAGTGTCCTGGACCTCAGAAATTGGACGTGTAAGTTAATAATAATCCCTCCCTCTCCTGATTTGTGAATACAAGTACTGCAACATTTGTTTGATAGTGTTTTTTTCACCTTTTATGGGAAAGGATGGAAAGTAATTTGTGGTCTAATAAGACAAATCAAGCAAGCCCTATTATAGGAACTTTTGTTGAAATCAACATTTATTTTTAGCTCCCCATACGTGTCTTGCAGCCATTTGCAGTCACATGATGGTCAATTATCGCATCGGCTTAATGCTGTTTGTGTGAAAAGGTCAGCATGTATGTCGTATTTTAGTATTTTCTCGGAGTGGCGTTTTGAGGCACAGCTAAAAAAAATTTATATCAAAATAAAAATCACTCTTGCAGATGCCCTTATTTCAGTCATTTTTCAGAAAAACAAAAATACTTTTTGTAGAGTATTGATGGAAAGACATAAAACAGAAATTAATTAACTTGCATATTAGTAATTTAAATGCTTTGTCTATTCTCTGTGTTGTGGTCTGTGCTAATCGTAAATATTTCCCTGCAGTTTTATACATTATCTGAAATAATTTGTGATCTTTGTGAATGCTCATTTACCTTTGATATGTTCTGGAAATGCATTTGTGATGGATGAATGCTCTTGACCATTAGCAGTTAATGCATATTAAGAAAAAGATTTGGAAAAAAACAAAACATCACTGTTTTACTTTGAGACTACTGTAGGCAGACAGGAGTTCATTACTTCATCCACAGATCCCTATATCTTATTAGCTAACATATTCATCTTCTTGCGCATAATCCTGCATCTACATATAATATTCAGCTTCATGAATGATGTCATTCCTTATCGTATAACTTACCTCGGCTGAGCAATCCTGGTACTATCTGTGGTAGATTCCTTAAATTTTTCACTCTTGCTCAGGAGTCGTGAAAAATATATGAGCTGTACCTTCTCACTGAATCTTAAGGGCTCTTTATTATAGAACCTGTTCATATGGCACTGATAAAACGATGATGTAAGAACTGACCTGAAAATATAAATAAAGGATGCCTAGAAGAAGCTTCTTCTCTGCAGTAGGTTTTTGCACTCTGTTATGTCCTAGCATTAGTATTGCATGGTCTCACTGTGATGTTATGGTTAATAAGTTATTCCATAAATTATTACATATTTCGCATGTTAACTTACATTAAAATATATATAGACTGCATACTGTTTTAATAAGATGTTACTATGTTACAAAATGTTGCTCGGATTGAAGTGTGGGGTGCCAATGTGTCTCTAGTAATGAATCAATTGTTGGATTGTTTTCTCAGAGTTACTCTATGGCGGTGTACCTGGTCAAACAACTGTCATCTACAATGCTTTTGCAGAGGCTACGGGCTAAAGGCATCAGAAATCCAGATCACTCCAGAGCACTCAGTAAGCATGCACATGAAGCTGTCCTGTTTGTTGTCCTAAAACCTGGAGAAAATGATCATTTTTGAGCTATGGGTTTCCACAGGAATTTCCATTGGGTTTTTAGAATAGCAGATTTACACTTTTGATTTATACTACCGTTATTTTATTCAGCAAGGATGCATTAAATTAAAGTAAAGTAAGGACTTTGTTGCCAAAGACTTCTATTTCAAATAAATGCTGTTTTTTTATGTCTATTCATCAATCCTGAAAAACAAAAGGTAAATATTATTTTGAAATATATTTAACCAGTTATTTTAAATTGTAATAATTGCCTCAGATGTGAATTTTGAAACCTCTGTGTTTGAACAAGTTGCTAAAAGAGGACTTCAGTGACTGAACAGCTCTGTTAAGGTTTAATTTAGTTTTTTTTCTTGATATCTAATCTAAAAATGGCAATGAAGATGGATTTTTTTATTGCTAGTTTAATTCAGACAGAAATAGTCTCTGTGTCCTCTTGTTCCTCCTCAAGGCAAAGATACACTATATTGTGGACCAATAATTTGTTGGTGTATTATTTTATCCAATTTAAAACCTTAAAAATTGTGCTCCATAGACTAGTCAATAGTCATTTTCTTAAACCTATCAAGACTAAGTAGTGCTTGTGTATATATACCAGAATCTTTTATTCTGTATAGCATGGTGTGAGTTCATCTAGGATCGATCTGATCACTGACAGAAATGCAACATCCCAGTTCTGCTTTACACAGATTGCTCTTTGTTCTCATCTGCCCTTCAAACTTTCCATGATACTTTAAAATTTTATGTAGCAACCTATAAACTGTCTGAAGAGGCTTGTTAATTCTGAAAGAACGCCCTGATGCCCCTGTTGTAAACAAGCTACAGCACAGCAGCCTGAGGCAGCTCAACCAAATTCTGAAGCACTAATATTTATTCACATGATTTCAGAAATACAAACAAGTGTTTTAGAAATATTTTAAAGTGTAATGGTGAAGATTATGGCTGTGAATATCATATTTTTCCAACGATAACCCATTTAATAAATACACACTACTGTTCAAAAGTGGGGGATTGTGAGATTTTTTTTTTTTTTTTAATTACCAGCACCAAGGCTGCTTTTTTTTAAAATCAAAATTGAAATAAAGCAGTAATTTTGTGAAATAATATTTCAATTTAAAATAATAATAATAATTTTCTTTTACTATTTTCTATTTTAATATATATTAAAAAGTCATTTATTCCTGTGATGGCAAAGCTGAATTTACAGCAGTCATTACTCCAGTCTTCAGTGTCACATCATCCATCAGAAATCAATCTCATATGCTGATTTGGTGCTCAAGAAACATTTTTTCTTATTAATGTTGAAAACAATTGTGCTTGTGCTCCGGAATATTTAGGGGAAATTGTGATACATTTCAGGATTCTTTGTTGACATTTCAGAACAGAAAACTTTTTTTAACATTATAAATGTGGTTACTGTGACTTTATTTCAATTTAACGTATCCACACTGTATAAAAATATTCATTGCATTCAAAAAGAAATAAAAATCTTACTAATCCCAACCTTCTGAATGGTTGTGTAGGTGTGAATATGATGTATTGAAGTGTTCAATCCTTTATTATTGCCAGGTTAAATGTGACCATATTGTTCTTTCATTCCTCCAGTTGTATTAATAACTCAAAGCCATTTTTTCATAGCAACGCAGTTGTAAAGATCTCTGTGTGTTTTCAGCTGCTAATGTGTGCTTTTGCTCATGTCCTGCAGTAAAGGAAAAGTTAACGGCAGACCCTGACAGTGAAATAGCAACCACCAGCCTAAGAGTTTCATTATTATGTCCGGTAAGCATCTTATTTGTCCGATCACTCGGTTAAACATGCACACACACACACACACACATACACAATAATGCATATTTTTGGAGCAATTTTTGGTCTTCATGTTCGTTTAAGCCCAAGGACCCGCTACAACAAACCTCTTAAGCTAAGAAAATTCTTAATTACAATTCCAAACTAATTATCACTAAGGCTTTTTTTTTTACTTGACAGGTCTGTTGCAACCAGCTATAGGACCTTATGAGAGCCAGATTGTTTAAGATTCTAGTGTTGCAGAATAGTTAAAGATCACACAAAGCCAAGACTGATGTTTTTTATTTTAAACTCAAAATGAAATCAGATTCAGAGCGTTTTATATATTATGACTCATAAATCTGTCTAAAACAATTAGGCTGTTTAATGTCAGTTGTATGTTGCCATGATTATATAAGTTTTGTTCATGTTTCTCTTTCGGATTGAAGTGTGGGGTGCCAATGTGTCTCTAGTAATGAATCAATTGTTGGATTGTTTTCTCAGAGTTACTCTATGGCGGTGTACCTGGTCAAACAACTGTCATCTACAATGCTTTTGCAGAGGCTACGGGCTAAAGGCATCAGAAATCCAGATCACTCCAGAGCACTCAGTAAGCATGCACATGAAGCTGTCCTGTTTGTTGTCCTAAAACCTGGAGAAAATGATCATTTTTGAGCTATGGGTTTCCACAGGAATTTCCATTGGGTTTTTAGAATAGCAGATTTACACTTTTGATTTATACTACTGTTATTTTATTCAGCAAGGATGCATTAAATTAAAGTAAAGTAAGGACTTTGTTGCCAAAGACTTCTATTTCAAATAAATGCTGTTTTTTATGTCTATTCATCAATCCTGAAAAACAAAAGGTAAATATTATTTTGAAATATATTTAACCAGTTATTTTAAATTGTAATAATTGCCTCAGATGTGAATTTTGAAACCTCTGTGTTTGAACAAGTTGCTAAAAGAGGACTTCAGTGACTGAACAGCTCTGTTAAGGTTTAATTTAGTTTTTTTTCTTGATATCTAATCTAAAAATGGCAATGAAGATGGATTTTTTTATTGCTAGTTTAATTCAGACAGAAATAGTCTCTGTGTCCTCTTGTTCCTTCCTCAAGGCAAAGATACACTATATTGTGGACCAATAATTTGTTGGTGTATTATTTTATCCAATTTAAAACCTTAAAAATTGTGCTCCATAGACTAGTCAATAGTCATTTTCTTAAACCTATCAAGACTAAGTAGTGCTTGTGTATATATACCAGAATCTTTTATTCTGTATAGCATGGTGTGAGTTCATCTAGGATCGATCTGATCACTGACAGAAATGCAACATCCCAGTTCTGCTTTACACAGATTGCTCTTTGTTCTCATCTGCCCTTCAAACTTTCCATGATACTTTAAAATTTTATGTAGCAACCTATAAACTGTCTGAAGAGGCTTGTTAATTCTGAAAGAACGCCCTGATGCCCCTGTTGTAAACAAGCTACAGCACAGCAGCCTGAGGCAGCTCAACCAAATTCTGAAGCACTAATATTTATTCACATGATTTCAGAAATACAAACAAGTGTTTTAGAAATATTTTAAAGTGTAATGGTGAAGATTATGGCTGTGAATATCATATTTTTCCAACGATAACCCATTTAATAAATACACACTACTGTTCAAAAGTGGGGGATTGTGAGATTTTTTTTTTTTTTTTAATTACCAGCACCAAGGCTGCTTTTTTTTTTAATCAAAATTGAAATAAAGCAGTAATTTTGTGAAATAATATTTCAATTTAAAATAATAATAATAATTTTCTTTTACTATTTTCTATTTTAATATATATTAAAAAGTCATTTATTCCTGTGATGGCAAAGCTGAATTTACAGCAGTCATTACTCCAGTCTTCAGTGTCACATCATCCATCAGAAATCAATCTCATATGCTGATTTGGTGCTCAAGAAACATTTTTTCTTATTAATGTTGAAAACAATTGTGCTTGTGCTCCGGAATATTTAGGGGAAATTGTGATACATTTCAGGATTCTTTGTTGACATTTCAGAACAGAAAACTTTTTTTAACATTATAAATGTGGTTACTGTGACTTTATTTCAATTTAACGTATCCACACTGTATAAAAATATTCATTGCATTCAAAAAGAAATAAAAATCTTACTAATCCCAACCTTCTGAATGGTTGTGTAGGTGTGAATATGATGTATTGAAGTGTTCAATCCTTTATTATTGCCAGGTTAAATGTGACCATATTGTTCTTTCATTCCTCCAGTTGTATTAATAACTCAAAGCCATTTTTTCATAGCAACGCAGTTGTAAAGATCTCTGTGTGTTTTCAGCTGCTAATGTGTGCTTTTGCTCATGTCCTGCAGTAAAGGAAAAGTTAACGGCAGACCCTGACAGTGAAATAGCAACCACCAGCCTAAGAGTTTCATTATTATGTCCGGTAAGCATCTTATTTGTCCGATCACTCGGTTAAACATGCACACACACACACACACACATACACAATAATGCATATTTTTGGAGCAATTTTTGGTCTTCATGTTCGTTTAAGCCCAAGGACCCGCTACAACAAACCTCTTAAGCTAAGAAAATTCTTAATTACAATTCCAAACTAATTATCACTAAGGCTTTTTTTTTTACTTGACAGGTCTGTTGCAACCAGCTATAGGACCTTACAAAGTCCTTATGAGAACCAGAGCTTTATAACATATTATTATTTAAGATTCTAGTGTTTCAAAGTAAAGATCACACAAAGCAAAGACTGACGTTTTTTATTTTAAACTCAAAATGAAATCAGATTCAGAGCGTTTTATATATTATGACTCATAAATCTGTCTAAAACAATTAGGCTGTTTAATGTCAGTTGTATGTTGCCATGATTATATAAGTTTTGTTCATGTTTCTCTTTTCATTCTTTGGTCTGTGTCCAAGTCTACATCTGTTTATGTATATATATGTGTGTGTGTGAGGGATTTTTTCCATGTGGGATGTCTGTGTGTGTTAATTCCTTCATGATTGTCTGTGCTTTTGTTTGTTACGCAGCTGGGAAAGATGCGGCTAATGATTCCGTGTCGGGCGTTGACGTGTTCACACCTGCAGTGTTTTGATGCTACGCTCTACATCCAGATGAATGAAAAGAAGCCCACATGGGTGTGTCCTGTATGTGACAAAAAAGCACCCTATGAACATCTCATCATTGACGGGTATGCAGAACAATAACAGAACAGAACAGCACAAGAAATTAATTAAGTTGTTTTTACAATCCTTACCCTATGTGATATTGATATATATATATATATTTACTTATATTTATTTTTTAAATGTATTTAGTCATTTAGCAGACGCTTTTATCCAAAGCGACTTCCAAATGAGGACAACAGAAGCAATCAATTTGGCCGAGATACAACTATTTGAAAAGCAAAAAAAATCTAAATATTGAGAAAATCGCCTTTAAAGTTGTCCAGATCAAGTTCTTAGCAATACATATTACTAATCAAAAATTTATTTTTTATATATTTACGGTAGGAAATTTACAAAATGTCTTCATGGAACATAATCTTTACTTTATATCCTAATGATTTTTGGCGTAAAAGAAAAATAATAATAATTTTGACCCATACAATGTATTGTTGGCTATTGCTACAAATATACCTGTGCTACTTATGACTGGTTTTGTGGTTCAGGGTCACATATATAGTTGTAGTCAAAATATTTATGTAACAATATAAACTCACATTTATTTTTTCTAATATAATTTTGATTTTGCATGAAGTTTTCCAGCTGTTTTCCATTGATTGGATGATCCCTAAATTTACATTCTCTCTTCTCTAATCTCTCCTTTGTGTCTTTTTCCTCTCCTTTTCCCTACCCATTTCTCTGTCCATCCTTAGGTTGTTTATGGAGATTCTGAACAGCTGTTTAGATTGTGATGAAATCCAGTTCAAAGAAGATGGCAGCTGGGCCCCCATGAGGTCGAAAAGGGAAGTGCAGGAGGTGTCGGCTTCATACAATGGTATTGATGGTCAGTCCCAGTTACTGCTGATCATCTCCTCATATTGTTGAGGAAGTGCTGCAGGATGCATTTTGGGTTCTTGAAAATTGAGAATTGGCCTAAGGCATTTTGAAAGCCCTAATACAGTAATTTTGCACAGCATTGTATTTTGATAATTAAATAATTTTTAAGTAATACATTTTTTTTTTAAATTTGTTTATAAACTTATCAAAAGTGACAGTACTGTTACATTGTTACAAAAAATGTAATAAAAAATCTAATCAAATAATTTCAAATAAATGCTGTTCTTTTGAACTTTCTATTCATCAGCGTGTCATGAAATTTTTTTTTTCATAGTAGCTTTTCATTTTAATTATGAGAAATGTTTCTTGAGTGTTTCTTGATCTGGTCGATAGTGGCAAACAATGGATGTGACATTAACCTTCCCCTGAGAAACGCCATCCCGCCTTGCCGTACACATGCTTATATAAAATGAACATACACCATGAAAATATTTGGTTTACCGTCTGCTGCGTGTTTGTGTTTGTGTGTGTGTGTGTGTGTGTGTGTGTAATCAGGTGGATGTCGTACAACAGTGTTGGAGCAGAACTCTCAAACAAACGGCAACAGTGGAGGCAACAGCACAAAAGTGGAGGTGATTGATTTGACTCTTGACAGCTCGTCTGAAGAAGAGGAAGATGAAGAACCTCCTCAGAAGAAAAGCTGCCCCTCGCTATCTAGCATCTCTCCAGAGAGTCGGACCCAACCCAAAGGTTGTGGGTTCGAGTCTCGTACCGGCAGGGATTGTAGGTGGGGGGAGTGAATGTACAGTGCTCTTTCCCACCTTCAATACCACGACTGAGGTGCCCTTGAGCAAGGCACCGAACCCCCAACTGCTCCCCGGGCGCCGCAGCATAAATGGCTGCCCACTGCTCCGGGTGTGTGTTCACGGTGTGTGTGTGTTCACTGCTGTGTGTGTGCACTTTGGATGGGATAAATGCAGAGCACTAATTCCAAGTATGGGTCACCATACTTGGCCACATGTCACGTCACATACATATATATATATACATAAAACATGTTTTCTTTTTATGCTTTATCTTAATGCACCTCTCTCCATTAGGTTGTCATTCATGAATGATAAAATCCACATACTGTGTCCAAACAACTAACTCTCATAAAATATGGATAAGTTATGGTTTCTCTCAAGTTTGTTCTGTAGCTCACCAGTCATTTTGTCAAATGCCATGAACATTGTAAATCTTTTCTACCTTTAAAATAAGTCCTAAAATAAGTGCATAGATTTCTGTGATTCCTCCAATTCTCTCATACAATAATGCTCCTGCGACAACTGTCATGTTAGAAACCTTCAGTATCAGGCTGTGTTAATATACTAATGTGACTGTCAACTTGAGCAACTTGACAAAAGCCTTGAGAAAAACTGGTGTATATTTAAATGTGAACAGCAGATGGCAGTGAAAACTTACCAAGATGGCAAGATCCACCTGCTCTTGACTTAAGCAAATATCTTTAACTGTGTATTGACAGCTATTTAGCTTATTTGATTCTTCTTCTGAGGTCATTACCATTTAATGCCTGTAGATTTATAAGTATGTGCTACAAGTAAAATCGATCATTTAAGACTGTAAATCAAGTTTAGTAACTGACATAACTAATTTTGTCTGGATAAATATATTATATATAATATTTACATAAAAAGATATGAATCTGAATAAACTGTTAAGTATTTCTTTACTCTGTATACTATATATGACGTGATGCCTACATTTTCTGTCCGATTGCATTTTTTTCAATTTAAAAATTAGTTTAAATGCATAAAAAAGATGCCATATATATGAATGGCCTCTCCCATGTATGAACTCACTTTAACTTTTCAAAAAACATTAGTTATTTGTAATTTTTCTGTTATTCAAAGTGTCAAAATATCATGTGGTGCGACCGTCCAGCCATAACTTTTTTTTTGTAAACATCTTTGAAATTACCCTAAATTTATTCAAATTAATTGTATGCACTATTTGGCATGATTTCCAAAGTGTTTTGTAATCCTGTGTAAAATTGCAAAGCATTTGTATTTATATTTCCATCATAATATACTAACAAACTCTGTCCAATGATTTCCATTTTATGAAATATCATGTGGTGCGACCATAAAGAAACTAACATTTGGGGACTTTTATGTTAAAATCCATTCAAAGATAGGACTTTGCATCATATACAAATTTACTAAGGACCCATGGAAGCATCAAGCAGGTTTATAAGTCTCTTTCAAATTTTGAAAAAAAGAACATTTTTAACGGCTGGTATGTAGTTGCCACATTTGGTTATCATGTGGTATGACCTCAAAAAACAATGACTATTAAGTTATTTCTGCAAGTATTTATTTTCATTATAAATTTCATAGTGACATTTTGTAGGAAGCTAGCTTGTTTTGTTTAGGTGGCCAATTCTGTGCTTGTAAATTTTGACTGAATTTGAAAATATCATGTGGTGCAACCAAATATCATGTGGTGCAACCACTGCAGAGTGTATTCCATTATAGATATATGTCCCAGATTGGCAGTTTTTGTGCTTTTATATTCAATTGATGGTTTATATACATAAAATATCTTATTTTAGTATAATTTGGAATAAATTTTTATGTTTAATCTTTGTACAATTTGAGAAAAAAATGCAAAAAATAAATAATTCAGAGCATGTCATTTTAGTTTGGTAATTATGCATTTATTAGACTTTATTATTTATTTATTAATAACTATTTAAATCTATTCTGCCAGATTCCACTGCCAAGCAAAGTAAAATAAACGCTCACCATAGGCAGCATGTTAATTCTGACCCTGCACTCTAGCACAAACTCCAGATGTCATTTTCTACTATAAGAAAGATGTTCATGTTGTTATCGCAGAACCTGAGCCAGCAACCTCCCCCTACTCTAAATTGACCTTTCGCAAAGATCTGCTCCCCTTAGTTACTGTTGCTACGTCCGACAAACCATGGCACTTTTATGCCACACATCACGTTCTCACGCATTGAAAAATACATCACGGAGCAAAGAGGACACTGACAATGAGCTGACAGACAAGACAGAGCTGGTTACTTTTAGTATGAAACAAAGTCTCAGTGTTCAAATTTTGTCATTTTTTAAAAAAGAAATTCAAACAACAAGTTCAAGTCCACCGAAGTTAATCTACTCTCCTGTCTGGTTTGTTTGTTGGACAAAAATGACGGATTCAGCATTATAATATGTCAGACTGCCTGTTAATCAAAAAAAAAAAAAAGGGTCAATTGAGCAGCCAATATTGGGCAAAGTACAGAAATAACTGGGGCTAAAGAAATGCCTGCAGTTAATGCCATGTGCTGCACTTTTCACACGTCTCTTTAAATAGATTTTAATGATATAAGGTCTTTGTGTCATTTGGAGCGACCACTCATCACGTAGTGCGATCAATAATAGCAATAGCTGTATTAAATAAAAAATAAAATATCTCATTTCTGTGGTTGAAATATGAATCACTACAGTATGCTTAAGTGAACGGTATTTTTAAAACATTTTTTATCAGTTTTATGCAATTTACAGGAAAAATAAGTCTGTTAACTACATTTAAGAAGGCAACTCTGAAATTATAGAACAAAAATAAGAGATCATTATTTACAAAAACTCAAATTAAATGCAAATACTTTGTTTCTAAACACTTCAATTACTGAGAACATTTACAAAAATGTTTTAATTATGTTAAGGAAATCATTTAATTTTAATATAAATCATGGTCGCACCACATGACATTTCTTAAAGGGGTCCTATTATGCTCTTTTACAAAGTCTTGATTTTGTTTTGGGGGTGTACTAGAACATGCTCTCATGCTTGGTGGTTCGAAAAACACATTATTTTTCACATAATTTACATTATTAAAATACCTTTCTCTCCAGCCTGGCACAAACGGCTCGATTAGTTCCGGCTTTGATGAAGGTCCGCCTTCCGAAAAACAGAATGTGTTGTGATTGGTTAGCTGTCCCAGTGCGTTGTGATTGGTGAACAGCTTAGACGGTGTTTCAGTACTGCCACGCCCCTTGCTCCGTCTTTCAACAACAGCTTTTGGCGAATCCGGCACTACTCACTCGTGTTGTAAAAGCTGTCCTCAGTAAAATGTGCAGCACACAATAGCAAATTGGGGTTATAATGCTCAGGAACAGAGTTAAAAAGTAAATTGCAACCACTGTTTCCTGACAATATCCGCTTTCGGAAGCCCAAACAAAGCCCAAAACGAGAAGCGCAGCGTCGTGCCACGTCTTTAAAATTCAAATACATTATTTTCTATGAGTGTAGGCACACCGGCGTCGCCTGACCGCGGCGCCCAGCTACGTCGTGTTATACTTGTAAGAACTGTTCTAGACCAGCGGTTCTCAATTCCAGTCCCCGCGTACCCACGCTCTGCATGTTTTGCGCGGTATCTATCAAAGGTATCAAAGGTATCTTTGTTAACACACCTGATTCAGATCATCTCGTTAGAAGTGAGCTCCGTGCATGAACTGTGTGCCGATTGACATGCTCCCTACACAGTGTCCATTGCTCCCTACTCCCTGAGCAGGGGAAATCCGTTGAAGTTTACTTCACTTCGGAATATTCATTTACAGATTTGTGCTTCTGCTCCGCTGCAGCGTCTTCACACACAAACGAAACTTACTAGAGAAGCGTGAAGTGGGACATAATATACCTCTGTAAATAAATACAATTTAAATTCACGTCTCGCACACTTAAATGCCCTTTGTATGGAACATATACGCTCCCTTCAAACTGGAATCATGGAGGAATATCCGGTAATGTCCACTTCGCAGGGCACTTACAGTCAAATATAACAAACGTATGAAGCAATAAGAGAAACATACAAAATGTGCAGAGCGGGGGTACGCGAGGACTGGAAATGAGAACCGCTGTTCTAGACATGCCAAAAATTTTACGCTACAGCCCAGCAGCTCTTCTTCTTGGTTTTCTCTGATGCACTAACTCTGCAGCAGCACTTCTTCGTTGTCGTCTCGTCTCGTCTCGTCTGATGCACTCACTCAACCAAGCGTTCTAACCACAACCTCGCCCCTCCCCACCCCCCAACCATTCGAATTTCTGTAGGCGGGAATTATTTGTAATGAAATTCTAATGAGCCGCTTTGTGATATCACAAAGCCCGGAAAACAAACGCTGTAGTCCAAACGAGCCGTTCGCTGTAGTTCTTGAAAAGGGATTTTTTAAAAACGAAATATCTCCCTTTGGAGTGGACTTTGAGATTTGTAACTTTCTAGATCTTTTTAATGCCCAAACATACGCACTACACACTGCCTAAAATTAAAAAAGTAAAAAAGCATAATAGGACCCATTTAAGGCTATGGCCAATTCATCTAGATGAAAAAACACTAAAATCACTTCATTTTAAATTTTAACATGAATTATGTGTACACAACATTCTTGATGTTTGAACAATTACAATAGATATTATTATTTTTTTGTATTTTAGAATTGGCCTGTTGAAACGTCAATGATCCATATATTAATGTAGGCTATGTTATTTTATAATGGTATGAACCCAAAAACTACAGCAAACGCGAGCGACACACCAAGGTTTTGTATAGGCTTATGTTTATTTGGCGTCGTCCTGTCAATCAAACGGGGAGACGAATCGCTGCTCTCGATGGGCGGGGACATTTAAAAAGCGCCCGACATAAATTCTAGCGCGCGCCGCATTGTGCTCAATAGTTTCAGAACCTTTATCTGGTGTGCAATGGTGATGGAGGATGAGTAATGTTTTGCCAGTTATCAGTTAAAAAGCCTAAAATTTAGTCATAAATCTGATTAAACAATAAGTTTACTAACTATAGAGGAGTACATATGAATCTATAAGTGTATATGCTACATTATTTGTCGTTATGGGCAACGCTGAAGTAGTGAAATCGCTGGATATAATGGGAGACAGTAATCAGAGTGGTGTAATCAACAGATCAATCAGTGATCGCGAGCGCTTTAAAAGCCTGGAAGACATTGATGTGACAGCCGACGGGAGTCCGGTGTTGAGATGCTTGATCTCCATCACCTACTCGGTGGTTTGCGTCGTTGGTCTGATCGGGAACCTGTTGGTGTTCTTCTTTATTCGCGTGAGACAAGAGAGACGCACATCCAAAATAAACTTTTTCATCCTCAATTTGGCCGTCACGGATTTTCAGTTCGTGTTGACTTTGCCTTTCTGGGCCGTGGACACGGCGCTGGACTTCAGCTGGCCGTTTGGAGACGCCATGTGTAAGATCATCCTGTCGGTGACCGTGATGAACATGTACGCGAGCGTCTTCTTCCTGACCGCGATGAGCATCACACGGTACTGGTCAGTGGCTTCAGCTCTGAAGGACCGCGGCAGACAGACCAGCTGCTCCATCAGGTGGGTCAGCGTCGTCCTGTGGTCTCTGGCCACCGTGGCCACCGCGCCAACATCCATCTTCTCCACAGTCACCAACGTGGCCGGCGAAAAGCTTTGTTTATTGCGGTTCCCCGACGGACAGTATTGGTTGGCAGTCTATCATCTCCAGAAAATACTGATCGCTTTTATTTTGCCCATGGCAATCGTGTCCATCAGTTACCTGCTGCTGTTGAGGCTCATCCGACAGCGGAGCATGAAGAACAACTCGAAACGAAGAACGCAAGTCACAAAGTCCGTCACCATCGTGGTCTTGTCGTTCTTCCTCTGCTGGATGCCCAATCATGCCATAACGTTTTGGGGCGTGCTGGTGAAATTCAATGCTGTGTATTGGGATAAGTCGTACTATATCGTTCACACCTATGTGTTTCCGGTGACCGTGTGCCTGGCGCACGCGAACAGCTGTTTAAACCCACTTATTTACTGTCTTATGCGTAAAGAGTTCAGGAAAAAACTGAAGGACCTGTTTCTCCGAGTTTGAGAGAAATAAGTGTGCGTGCATCCTGGGGAACAAACGGTATTCCTTGTTGAAGGGGTTATTTTACCCAAAATGTAACTGTCAGTCATTATTTACCCAACCTCGTGTTTTTCTAAGTCTGTATGACTTTATTTCTGCAGTGGAGCTCAAATGGGATGTCAGTTGACAGGTTTGGGACAGCATGAGGGTGAGTAGCCTAAATAAGAATAGAATTGGTATTTTGGGATGAACTGCCAGTACCTACAACAGTATAAGCATGGTGTACAGTTGTATTGCGTAAATGTCTTTGTCTTTGTTGTTCTTGTGAAACATTATTTTAAAATAGCCCAACTTTCCATATAAAATGTTACCTTAATTTTGCGTTTAAAAAAACGACAAAAAAGCTGCTAAAGGCAAACCCATACCCATAACCGACATTGAACATTCAGTGCACCATACTTGAACAATTCCTCTTCCATGAAATGTTAAAAATAATAATACAGTATTGTGCACTTTATATCTCAGTTCTAGGGGTAATTGTGTGTGTCTTGTTGTTTCTGAGTGTTAAATTAAAATCTGACTTTAATAAAGACAGAATATATAAGAGACCATGCATGTTTCTGAGGATTATGTCTGAGCAAATATAAGGCTTTAGGTCAAATTTCCAGTTTTTCCTAGTAGTGATTTTGTGTTCAAACACATTGTTTATCACACATTGTCATCCTCCGAAATTAAATTCCAGCATCATCATTTTGCTATAGCCGTTGGGTAACACGTGAACATATTAAAACCACACTGAGCCTGTTAGATTTAAACTTAAAGGCTGAACTGTGTTTTCAGGAAAAGGGTATTTTGCATAAAAGTGAGGCCAGGGCAAGTTAGAATATTTGTTGTTGGCTAAAACTTTGGTTTGATATTGTAGGATATTACCTTTGATGTTTTTGCTGTTTTGTAAATTATTTTGCGTTGCATAGTTATTAGCTGAAAAGCATATAATAAGATGTTCAATGGCAAACGCCATTTTGACAACTTACCACACATCCTATTGGTCAATGAAAAGTGAATTTGTTCAATTAACATTATTTATTTATTTATTTATCTGGGGAATAAGACTTAGATTCAATAGCCTTTTTGCAGTTAGGATTTTAAAGTCCTATACAAACATTTGACAAAATAAACCTACCTTAAGTAATATTAATTGTAGAAAAAATTGTGTCACTAGCCCTTATCTACCCTTTGTAGCTACATTATATTATAAGCCAGTTACAATTATTAAAAAAAGAAAAAACACTTTCTCAGCAACATCAGTTCATTTGATGTTTTTACACCTTAAAACTTAATAAGGATGGATAACCACACCACCTGGTTGAGAAAAGGCCAAAGTAAAAGTTTCAGTCCAATTTGCTGATTCTCCTTTTCTCTCGCACTCACTGATTGACAACACGCTCTCTGAATTTCCCTCTCACAGTGAGCAAAGCTATAGGCAGAAATATGTTTCATTTAGTCGCGGAAGGCCATATCAGTCTCTTTGCACACATCCAAACGTGTTCTTCTATCCAGTAGAAATGACAGCTCTGCGGCATGCAGTTAATTACCCAGAAAGGGGCGATCAGGTTCATAACTGATGAGAATGCTTAACGTCTTTTTAAATTGAGGTTGCTTTAAATCACTTACATAGTAAGCTAATGATGGTCATTTCCAGGTAATTTGGAAGATTTGAAAAGACAGTACATCTGCTGCTGTTTACCGTCACACTCACACAGGAGCCTTTTAATGGACACCCGGCAGAGAAGTGATGCTCTTGATGATGTTCTGTTGGTTATGATACGTCACACTCCCGTGTTTAGTCAGTAGAGGTCAGTGGACCGTGAGGAACAGTCTGGGCAGCAGTCAAATCTTTTTTGGATGCAAATATTTTCCCACCGAAGACCAAACCAAAAGTATCCTTTAAAAACAAAGCAGTATGCACAATTATGGCTCCTATAACTCTGCTGCTCTCATTTTATGTGTGCACTTAAATGTCATTTGAATATAATTTGTTTGTCTACATACCTAGAAATAGAATCAAAACAAAGAAAAATTCTGCATGTGTCCTGTTTGTGTACAGAAGCAGCCCATTTTTTTTGACCAGTACCATTATTGCTGCTGCTTCCATAACAAACTTTCCATGTACTTTGCCTTTTTCATGAGATGTGGTCACAAATGTGGAGGTATGAAGTTGACTGCCTTCCCTTGATGTTAAACGAGTGCTGTATGAATGCAAATTCACCGGTTTGCCCATGGATGTTTGTCAATATTACAAAACTCACTTTGGTCTCCCGCTGAGTGAGCTAATATAATCAGATCCCCCACTGTTAACAGGATTTCCTGTGGAGACATGGTTTCCTATTACCGAGTGGGTAAGGAGTTATGTTATACTAGTCACTTCCTAATGCACATCATCAAATCAATGTATTCCCATTATGATCTAGATAAGAATTTCATCACATCGGAATTTAATTTGTCCTCTTTGATGTGTGTATTCTACCCACAGTGTTTCAGTATATTGCTCTCCACCCCTGCACGTATTCAGTAACAATATAATCCAAAAAGTAGACGTGAATGTACTACATTGCATGTGTTATAATTGACTTGCTTTTATTTTTGAACAGTTATTTATTTCTGTTGTAATTTATTTTTATTATCAGTATAATTAATCCTAATTGTTTGACCTTTTTAAATGAAAAGTGGAATCTATTTAATCATGTCTGTTTTATTTGTATCTTTGTAGTGAGACTTCGAAGGCTGACAATGACTCAAAATTAAATTCTCTAAAAGTTTATAGAATTGTTTGGACAGGCTTTCAAATTCCAGCCATATTTTCCGTGTGATAACAACAACATCCATTGTGGTCTATGGAAATAACATCCATTAAGAAATTGTTTTAAACAATTGAGAGACTAATTAAGCATGGACTACGTTTGCATAGGCAAATGAAAGTCGTGTTTGATGTTTTCGAATGAACACACACAATGGATCCTCTCTTATTGTTCACAGCGATAAGGACTTCATAAACCTCATTCAGGGTATTTTATCAGTGTCTGTGTATTCTCTGAATTTAACCCATGACCTTGGTGATATAGTACCAGGTTAAGCAAGTTGAGCTACAGTAACTACGGCCAGCATTCATATATCATGCTTGTTTATAAGACTGTCTCAGACAAGAAAATCCTTTAGTGCTTTACTCAACCTTGTGAACTTGCCCTCTTGATCTCATCCCTGTCCTCTCTCCACTGAGAGATCTCTGGTATTGATCTTACTTCTGATGTCTACACATCATTTAGTGGAACTGTAAAACATGGATTTACGTTGAAACAACTTTCACTCAGAAATTGCTAGTGCATTTCACAAATAGTTATGATAAATCAGCAAGTAACAGTGGAATAAACATCAAATTTGGAAGTAGATCAGATTGAAAAAAATGTCTTGTATTTACAACATAATTTTCCCCCTTTCTTGACAACAGCTGCGAAATGACATTACACTTTACATCTAAACATCTCCCCTTCTGTTCCTGCATATGCAATCTCTAAAAGCCTGCATGACAGCTTAAACTTGACAAGAGTGAATTATTCTTCCTTCCAGCTAAAAACTACCCCGCCAAATTTCTCACTACCAGTTGAAGGTCGCACAGATGTTGCCTACAACAGGAGTGTGGAAACATTAGTGTCAGCCTTGATGACAAGCCCTGATTTGTGAAAATGAATGCCCTGTTGGTTCATGGTCTAAAATAATATTTTTTCTTGACCACTACTCTGATCAATTCTTTGTCCTGACTCAAGTGATTGAAAGGTGCGTAAAGTACATAAATAAATGAAACATTGTGAGTGCTACAGTACATCAACATTAATTCTCTTTTTATATGATTGTTTTCATCCGATTTTGTCCCGTTAATATTGTTGTGTTTGGCAGTGAGAAAGTCAAATTTCCTGCTGAATAACTGTACGAGGTTGACCTGAGGGCTTATACAAGGACAATCAGGCCTCTTCCTCTAAATCTTTCACTTTCACTTCCTGGACAAAATCTATGGTAACCAAGCATAGAAAAAATAAACCCAACAATGACAAAGTTTGATTTCCAATCTCTCCATGTATATAGGCTATAAATAAATGTATTCAGATGTGCCAAACATCTATAAAGGTATTAAATAGGCAAACACAAAATTGAATAAATAAATTAATTAATTAGTTTGTTTTTCGGCTAAATATAGGCCTACTTTTGTTCAGTGTTCCATATGTAAATCTGGCGTTTAAAAGCTGACACTATTCGAACAGAATCTCAAAGGCCTCACACCAGTTTCATCAAGGGGCTTTTCTCGTTTCTTTTGTTCTTTTCAAGGCCAGAAGGGGGCAACACGTCTCTTGAATGGCATAAATATAACCAATGATAGACATGTATTCAGATATCTTCACAAATAAAAGGTAGCCTATGCAAACCATTTGTTGGTATTGTAAACTGTAGCGCCGAGTGTCATTTAGTGCTATTGTTTAACACCAGCGATTAATGCAAACTCGCATTTCATGCAAAATAAAGGAATATATCATTAGCATCATACATATTGGCGCTGTAATCCGAATAATGGAATTCACTGTAATATATAGGCTACCTTTTTCGTACGTAGCCTAACAATTTTCTTTCCTGAACTTTATGGCTCCACACAAAGCAATTCAGGTGTTGTTATCAAATAAATATTTTGCACAATAACTCTCACTCGAGACAAAGTCCAGCCTTTTTTCCAGGTAAGGATGACGTCAGGCGCACAACAGCATCTCCTGTTGCTTCCTGCTACAATATTTCAAACGCTGACCACGAGGAAGTCCCGCCCCCTCTACGGTCTGATTGGCTCGAGCGTAATTTATTCTGCGATCCCTCACTACCATTGGGCTACGGCGCTGTCGGTAAGGAAACGGGTCCAGATAAGCCTGCTGGTGTTTCGCGTCAGGTGAAACTCGCAGTGTGTTGTCAGCCGTTAAATGTTGTTTTTGCGCAATCAAACTAAACCGTAAAGCGTAACTCTTGTTGTAATTTATTCAAATACTAACCTACTGTTTATTTATACAAGCAAAGAGAAAACATGAAGAGTTTGAAGTATCGACTGAAAAAGCATGAAGTTACCATCACAGTAAGTTACGAGTTTAAAACAGTGCTTGTTTTGTGTTTTATGAAAACTCCTGAATCGACATTGCGCACGTTTTGTTTCTTGACATAGTCGATAAGCTTCTTTTACTTTTCGGTGTGTTATTTCATCTACTTCTCCAGAGGGTTTACTCAGATCACCCAGCATTAAAGCAAATCTTTTGTCACTTCATCATGTGTCACATCCTCTAACAGGCCGGGACATGGGCACTGGTCTTTGTGCTTCATGAATTCATATGAATTTGCCGAACTTGGCGAAACTTGAACTCATTGCAGTTGTAAAACATTTTATTGACGGTATAAAAACGAGACCAGGGATCACTTTCTATTAGGGTATCATATTGAACTTCTGAAAAGGAGTTAATAGTTTTCTTTTCCTCGAGTAGAACATGGAATCCAAAAACACAAACAGCCTTAATTCAGAAGCAGCTGATCCTTGAGATTTTCACCCTCCCCTCGTTTTAATTTCCATGTCAAAGAGCCTGGCACCCAGAGCAGTGTGGGAGGCTGCATGGGGGTTAGTTATTGAAGAGCTTTTTCAAGGGTTTTGTTTTGGCTTTGAAATGAAGGGATCTCACTGTGTAGTGACGATGATTCAGAGGAGTTAATGTCATCTTCGCTCCGCATTTGATGATCATATGCGCTCTCTACTCTGTGATATCAGTTTTGACTTGATGCCTCTGACACATGGGAAAAAGCATTTCCACATGCTTTCAGAGCTGGACTATTGTCACTGGTTGCCCTCTGACTTAACAGAACACAAAGGACCATGGGAGCATACCCTCTGTTTTTGTGACGTGTCTGTAGATTCTTTCAGTGGCTGGAAGAGTTCTCTCAGTTTCAGCAAACATTCATTCTCTCTCACACACACACACACACACATATACATACATTTCAGTCTTAATCAGAACGAAGTGTTATACTGTGTATCAGAACCATATAAAACCAGCTTTTTGGAACTGCATTAAGATTTCCATAAATCCAAACTGGACAGTTGGTATATATGGTCTTAATGTAAGCACCTTATACAGAATATCCCCTGTAATGAACATTAATTTATATCTGATATCATATGTTCAAACAGAGGTAATTTTAGTTTGTATTAGATATAGATGAATGTGAAACTTCTTTAGTTACTTTTTGATGTTTTTGGTTACTGGTATGGGATTTGTATTTCAATAATTTTACAATTCATCTCAATTTACTAAATAACAAAAAAAATGGCAAGACCGAGGATTAGGGATGCACCGATACCACTTTTTCCAGTACTCGCCCGATATTGATACTTTTATTTTTGGTACTTGCCGATACCGAGTACCGATACCAATATTTTTATTGCATTTGTAAATTTTTTTTAATATTGGGATACAGAAACCAAAAGAGTATGTACAATGTTAGTTGGTTAACTTTTATTTATCAAATAGATACAGTCAAACCTAAATTTATTCAGACACCTTCAACATTTCTCGCATTATCAGAGTTTATTCGCTATAGTTTAGAAAATGGTAATAAAATATTACAAGAACTCCGAGTTAAACTGTGTCAGAACAAATTCAGCTTGATAATGTTAGATAACTTTGATAGAAAGGTATGTAATAGATTACAATCAACCAAAAATGATTCAGACAGCTGTTAGTATGACAGTATTTACACAACTATCGATATGTAGTCGGGCAACCCTTAGCCTTAATGACAGCCTGCAGTCTCCTGGGCATGTTGTCACCCAGCTAATTGCAAACCTCAATTTCAATGTTTTTTCACAGACTTGGTCTGAATAATTTTTGGTCCCAAATTTGTATTAATTTTACTGGTAGTCCACTGTATGAAGAATTTTTGGGTATGATTTGTCACAATTGGTGGCTGACTAAATACTTTTTTTCCCCACTGTAAATCTAACTGATATTTTCAGAAATAGAAGTCACGTTTTTTTTCATCTTTAATGTGCTGCAATTTATATTCCAAAGCCACTCATATAATGCAGAAACACTCAATCAAGCAAAACACGCGCAACGCGTGCACGTATTTGTACTGATGCAGAATAGTACAGCCTAGCGCATTTCACACAGGCTAGATTCACTTTCGCCAGAAAGTCGTGTATGCCTAAGGGTGAAAATAAATTGTTTATAGTGAATGCCCCTATAAATGGTCTTATTTTTACGATTTAGTTTTAATCCAAATGATGCGGGCTAAGTGAGTGAACATCAAAGATCACACAACAGAAGTGTGCGCTCGCGCTCTCTCTCTCCCTATCGTTAAGTAACTTGTGCATTGTTTTACTTCCTTATCCGACCGAACTACAAACTTTCCAGTGATGTCTGTGAGAAAGGTATATTCACTCAACAAGCTCGCACATCTGCGCTGCCGAGCGCTCAATCCACTCAGCGTGATTTGTTTATCAGCTCGCGCACATCAGCTATACAGGCCTTAATACTGAATGTTTAACGTTATATTCATTGCATACATATACTTCATAGTAGACATCCTTAACTCCATTCTGCTGTCTGTTGTTCTGTTGTGGGTGTTTCATTGTCTGAATATGGCACTGATCACATGCTGTGTGGTATCCGTGTTTGGTATCGGGGCATTTTAATGAGTACGAGTACATGAGCTCAGTATCGGTATCGGTGCATTCCTAGCGAGGATCTCTAGTATTTCCAAAAGAGAATTTAGCAAAACTTTTATTTTTTTTGTTGTTGTAGTGAATAATTTTCTGTAGTGAAGAATCTGATGACATTGTGATTTTAAAGGGGTCATATGATGCGATTTTCAATTTTTCCTTTCTCTTTGGAGTGTTACAAGCTCTTGGTGCATAAAGAAGATCTGTAAAGTTGCAAAGACTAAAGTCTCAAATCCAAAGAGATATTCTTTATAAAAGTTAAGAGTCAGCCACGCCTACCTAAAACGGCTCGTTCTAACACGCCCCCACATATCTACCTCACTATGTGGGACGATTTGCATAACGCCGCCCAAATGTTCACGCAAAGAAAGAAGGCGTAACTTTTATTCTCACTGTAGTATTGTTGACGCTGCAGCCATGTCGTGGAGAGGCTGTGTGCTTCGTTGTGAAAGCGAAACTACTTTGTTTGGTCTTCAAAAAAAGGACGATATCCGCTTCGTCATGCCTGGAGCTGATCCGTGCTGGTTGCTGAGGGAATACATCAACTTTCACCGTGGACAGCAGAGTCCACCCCGGGGCCCGTCACATGTGGTTGCCGCTCATTCATCGCATCCGCCGGGCGTGCCGTTCTCAACTCCGCCACCTCAGCTCACTCTATCCTGGCCTCAGCGCATGCTAAGCCGGGGCTTCGGCTCACGCTAGCCCGACCTCAGCGCACGCTAAGCCGGGGCTTTCCCTCACGCTAGGCCGCTGTGTTGTTCATTGTGAAAGCGAAACTACTTTGTTTGGTCTTCCAAAAGAGGACACGACTACACATCAGTGGTTAAGTTGTATTTACCACACTGTTCCAGAACAGTTTAACCCAAATATCCAGATGTGTGCAGCACATTTTATGGAGGACTATTTCCTGATCCTCTTGGGAGAGTAACGCTAGACTACAAGCCGGCTGTTCTGACTCGCGTAAGTACGTTTTCATTTAAAGGATTTGCCACTGATGATTCAAACGCGAGTTTTGGGCAGTAGAGAAGCACCTGTTGTTTGTCATTTCTCTGATCACAAATGCAGACAGAGTTTTATGTTTACGCGATGCAATGCAACGCGTAAAAAGACAGTATAAGTCATTATAATCAGTAATTATGTCCCCACTGGATGCAACAAATGCCTCATTTGTAATGGGTTTTAATGTTTTTGTCTCGTCGCTCCGGCCTGACAGGGCATCAACAGTATGTGAGGGGCTTAACATTTCCGGCTCACGCTTGAGGTATTCAGCCAATCACAACGCACTGGATAGCTGGCCAATCACAGCACACCTCGCTTTTTCAGAACGATGAGCTTTGTAAAAATCGATGCATTTCAAAAAGGCGGGGCATAGAGGAGAAACAATAATGTACAGTATGTGGAAAATGTGTTTTCTAAACTTTAAACCGCATAAACACATTTCATTACACCAAATACACAAAATAATGTTCTTTTTAGCAGCATCATATGACACCTTTAATAGTATAGCCTTGCTTTTGATTTATTCATCCACATTTTGCCAAATTATTAAGTAAATTAAATTATGACTGGATTCCAATGATTCTGTCTGTGTTTGCTGCATCACGGCAATTATAGGGCCCTAAAAGCAGAATGACATCCTCAATCGCCATTCGCCTTTATTGTACAGAAAAGCATTACAAAATATTCATCCAAAATCCATTTATGTTGCCTGAAATAAATGGCCAAATGGGTTTGGAACAGCATGATGGTGAGTAAATGATGACAGAGATTTTAATTTGGGGTGAACTGATGATGTTTAGTCACTGCAGTGCACTGCAATGTTTACATTCTACTCGACACTGTCTTCAAAAGTATCTTAGTGTGCAAGCAGTGGTGTTTCTGGCTCTTTGGAGCCCTTGAGGCATGCCTGAGGCCTGAATTAAATGAATGCACAATTTCCCAGTACTGTATCTCACTCGCAGTTTCTGTTTTCAGTATTAATTTCAATGAACAAAGTACCTAAAGCTATCAACCCTCACGGACCGATTTCTCAAACCTTTCTACCTTAATTTAGTTTTTTAGTTGAGTGAAACTTTCACAGTTTACTTTTGATAACATCTAAAGTGTGATCTCACTGATGTTTAATTGTATACTAACTTGAATGTAATTGTACAGCATCTATTGCCTCTCACCATCTCTCAACAGTAGTTTTCTGTAGTACCTTCTTTGCTGGTTATCGTCAGTGACTGTCATAGATTGTCTTCAGGATTGGCTGTTGTTTGGTGTTGAAAGATATCATGGTAAGATTACTTTGCTGAATCACTGAAGCGGTTTGCATTACAAATAACCATTTTAAGGGCTTCTTTGTTCTCTAGCTCTAAAGGGTACACTGGCACCAAAAAGCAAACCAGGCCAACTGTGCAGTACTTAAAGGGATAATTCACACAAAAATGAAAATGGTCATTTTCTGATCCTCACGTTGTTCCAAATCTGTATGATGATGACTTCCTAATGCGAAAGAAGATATTTTGAGTAATCTCTGCCATTCCATGCAGTGGAAGTCAATAAGCTCCAAAAAGCCTCTTGGTTCCCACTGTTTTTCAAAACATATATTTTGTGTTCCACATAAGGAAAAATAGTCTGACGTCATACCTGCACCATTCTACTGAAACCTTTGGATTTTAAGTAATTGTTCAAATCAATAATTTTACCCAGCCCTACTGCTCGTCTTTGATCTAAGTAATTGGGTTTAGTTTGGTATTTCCATTGGCTATGTTATTCAGTCCCCCATTCTGTCAAGAATAACCAAAGAGTTTTATTTTCACCATCTGTAAAATGTTTTGAAAATAATTAATCATCCAGCCCGTTCTTCGTACGTCGCTTATTACATCCGAGATGAAACGTCACATTCAAGATGAAATCATCGCGCTAATCAGAAGCTGGTTAATTCGGGTCTTTGAATGCACCTGTTGTTGATGATTAGTATGGCTGGATTGAGTTATCGGAGATAATTGCGCGTTCATGGGTTGGTTTAAAAGGGGCTATGTATCGATATTCAAAACCACGATCAGCAATGCAGCGATTGGCTGGCGGCAAGACAGCAACGTAATGACATCATATAATTAATACCTGACGAAAAACTTGACACATTTTTTGACTTTTATAAGGAAACAGCCAAGCGAACAAATAAATGTTATAATAGATAAATGAAATGTGCATTGTTTTTATTTTATTTTAATTTTTTACATGTAGTAATTAGCAATTAATTTAATTTTATATTTGAACAGATTTGTTATGTGACCGCATTAATTAAGATCATGTTATCTGCATCTCCTGCGCTCCATCAAGCCACTTCCATAATAGCTGTCATCACTCAAATTAATGCACAACTCTACATTATCTGTATAGCATGTGCGTAAGACTCGAATACAATTATGAAGTAATAATTTTGACGAATTAATCTTTCAGTGAGTAAAACTGGCTGTGTCTATAGTATTAAAGACTACACAATATTATATTATCTTTAAATAATTATTTTAAATTATTGTCCCTGGATTAATAGGGTACTCTTGAAATAAAGTAGCGGTGGTAGAGGACAGATTTTAAGTATCAATTCTGCTTAAAAAGATGCAATCTAATCCTGTTTACATGAAATAAGACTGCTCCCGAGCAGGTTTAAGCTTACGGACCTGTTGCTATGATAGCAACTCCGGGATGAGCTTGAAGAATCAAACAATCCAAGATCATGCCAAATCGTCAACTATCAAATCCAGCTAACTGAGTTAGCGACGTACGAAGAACGGGCCCCAGTCCTCCAGCAATATCGTGCATCATTTATTTATTTATTTCCTGAATTGATTGGTGAAAGTACAGGAGTGTCTAAACATGGTGTATAAGTGTTTGTGCCTGCTGTGTCTGTCTGAAAGCTTTGCTGTGTCCGTGTCTCCAGTGCCCACTGAGCCTCTCTGAATGCTTTGCTGTGTTAAGCTCAGGCCCCCAGTGTAGTGGGAAACTGACAGTGAGGATTGAAGGTTATCCTAGGATGAATAAATGGCTGGGGATTACAGGCAATGGGAATTTGTTGTAGTTGAATGCCCCCAGGCTTATATGCACAGCTCAAAATCTGGAACCCGGAACCCTGTCATCAGTACACGGCAGAGCTGCTGTTACTGCAATAAAATGAGTTTCCACTGAAACCATTGACTAACATGCAGTTGCAGAGTCCGGTTCTCTGTTCATTCCTCAAAGAGAATTAATTTGAGCTTTGATGTCAAAGTATTGAGTATATTGACAGAGTGGGTAAATTAAGTCCAAAAAGCAAGGTTTTCGTTTATTAAAGTGGAAAAGAAAATGACCTGATAAGCAGGTTCGTTCTCAAGTACGTGATTTGCACTTGGTATCAGATTATGAGTCTCTTTTATATAAGAAATGTGTATGAAAACAAATATTAGCCTAAGTCTGATGGTCAACTAGGGATGTAACGATTAACCACGAGCCGGTTGAAAATCGATGTAAATATGTGACGATTCAAATCGGTTGAGATGCTAAACAAATCGCGATTCACTTAGGGGTAGGAGTTTATAAGAATCCATGTCTGAGGGGAACTTACTGTCTTTAGAAAAGTTTCGATGGTATTTTTTATTTTCCTCTTGCCTCTGTATAATGCATATTAAAGTTCATAAGCTGCTTTGTTTACAGCGGAAACCAAGGAAACGCTTTAAGCACCACCTGCTGGCAGAGCATGAATTAGCACTCTTTTAAAACCTCCCAGCTTTTCCGCCCTGTTTTCACTCAAAACGAAACTACTCCGCGTGCTGTGCGCACGTGAGACTGTTCCTTAAAACTGTGTTTCATGCTGGACAGTATTTATTTATTGTGAGGTGTTCAAATCGCGGTAATCTAATACGGTTTTAATGATAATTAAAATATGAAACGGTAATACTAACCGTCGGGAATTTTATCATGATTTATCGTCAAACCGGTAATCGTTACATCCCTAGTTGCCTCTAATTTTAGATGGAAAGAGCACAGACAAAGCCTTATTTTGTTTATATGATATTTATTTAATTTGTGTTACTTATTTATTTGATTTGGGGCTTGTTTTAAAATTTTTATTTACATTTACATTATATTTAAATTTTGTCATTTAGCAAACGCTTTTATCCAAAGTGACTTACAAAGGAGGACAATAGAAGCAATCAAAACAACAAAAGAGCAATAATATGCAAGTGCTATATTAGTATATTATTATAGTGTTATATTTCAATTTGACAAAGAAATGTGCAGCATTTTGTCCAAGCAATAATAAAAGGACACATTTAATTTATAATTTGTCTTAAATCTCATTGTGAAAAAAAAAAAAAATTGTGAACTGAATTGAATCGTGAAATCAAAAATCGTGAATCGAATTGTGAGTTGAGTGAATTCCCTATGGTCAACACATTATAAATGATTTAAGAGTGTTTTCCTTTTGCACAGAATCAAGACGGTTTGAAAATGTGCAATTAGTGTCTCATCTGATCTGATTTCATTCATTCAGAAAGGCACTCGTGGAGAGAGAGGATGTCTTGGACCAACTGTGTCTTCAAGAGTTTTTGATAACACGAATGTCATTATTTTGTACCTGAAACGATTAAGCTGGTCCACTGCAGAGAATTTGGGAGACTGATTCATGAACGTGCACTTTAATGCATCTTAGATTTAAGCATTTGTATTGGTGTTTCTGGGCTGTAAAATTTGACTCTGTACTGGTCGCTAAAACCTGCTGGTCTTGAACCAGGAACTGCCGTCGCCAGAGGTCTGGGGATGGAGGGCCAGGATAATCTTTTCACCAAGTTTTCAAAACAAGAGTATTTCAGGACCGACTTGGAAAAAAAATCAACCCCAAAAAATAGATTGCTCCCATTATTGTGAACAAAGCTGTCGGCACAGGAACCGGCGGATGCCGTGCACGTTCAGTTAATGGACATCCCGTTTCTGTGGCATTGCACAGTAGCTTCACCTACTTTATTTATTCCCTGTCCATTTAACTTTTATTCTATCTCTATAAACATTACGGTATGTTAGTTTATTTCTATGAGGATTATTTGTCATGTCTTCTGATTATCAATCTGCTTGTGATTTAATCAAAATCAAATTACTTGGAACAAAAAAAATCAAAGACTACAATGCTGTGGCTAGGTTATGTTATGTTATTGAACACTTACACACTTTTGTCCGTTTCAAAAAGTTGACCGCTTTGTTGATGAATGGTAAAACTTGTGAAGTGAATTTTGAGAGACTTTATTTCAGCAAGTTTGTACTTCTCATTTGAAAATGGAAGAAGCCATTTGAGGCAAATGTTTAATGCCATTTGATCACTGATCTTAAAGCGCAGGGCTTATCAGCAAGTTTTTAGTTGTATGCAGGATTTCTGTGGCTCTTCCTCATTCCTCATTCCGTTTTTGCTGAAGTCATCCAGAGGATGGTTGGAAAAAGAGAGAGAGGAATGTGCTGATATGTGTACCAGATGTTACCCAGTTGTATGATTGGTGTAAACCGCATAACATCTGGCACGTTGTCTTATCACCCCCTATTTGAATAAATTTTTACTCCTCCCTTCCACTCTATTGGAAACCGTATCTACTTATCTGTCCCATTCTCACTCTCTTGGGAAGGGTCTGAAAGGACATGAGGCATTTCTTGCCTCACCCTTTCTGAGATCACCTTACACAACCAAAACAGCCACTTTTCTGCTAGAGGATAGGAGACTTGTTTCAATTTGTATGCTTTTGAAACTTGCAAGGAGAGGGGAAATCTTAGATGGTGTGTTCACTAATAAAGTGTATAAATAACAGGGTCATTAAGTAACAGGTTTGTCTTGAATTTGTGTGTTATGTGTTTAAAGTCCCCAGTATAGCACTTTTAGGTGACAAAAAATGTGTGTTTAGTTTCTATTCTAATTCTGTACAGTGCCCAGAACTTTTGCTTTCTAAGAGCTTTAAAAGTAGTTTTGCTTGCTAAGCAGTAAAGCAGCTATTTTTCTGTGGCAGGTTGTCTTATCACCCCCTATTTGAATACATTTTTACTCCTCCCTTCCACTCTATTGGAAACCGTATCTACTTATCTGTCCCATTCTCACTCTCTTGGGAAGGGTCTGAAAGGACATGAGGCATTTCTTGCCTCACCCTTTCTGAGATCACCTTACGCAACCAAAACAGCCACTTTTCTGCTAGAGGATAGGAGACTTGTTTCAATTTGTATGCTTTTGAAACTTGCAAGGAGAGGGGAAATCTTAGATGGTGTGTTCACTAATAAAGTGTATAAATAACAGGGTCATTAAGTAACAGGTTTGTCTTGAATTTGTGTGTTATGTGTTTAAAGTAGGGATGCACGATATATCGGCCACCATATCGGTATCGGCCGATAAATGCACATTTTTTCTGTTATCGGTGCAGTTGTGTTGGGTCACAGTGATCAGCAGTAAAGAAACCTGACGAAAGGTGTTTCTCAGAGTCAGACAGCTCCACTAAATCATTTACTATCTTACTTAATAGGAGCAGATTTGACTTGTAGTCACATTGGATGATTATTTGAACAGATCAGCAATAGTTTGCTAATGTACGGTAATGTGTTTGGACTGCCTCCTAGAGGAGAGATGTGGCACTGGCACTGCTCTCACCTAGACCTTTTTCTGTTTATATGGAAAAATGTACTCCGTTTCTTGCCCAATTTTCTTACCACTAGGTTAATTGTCTACTAATCCCACCCCATGAGGAAATGAATTCATGGCCCATTGTTTTGTCTGCAACTCTTTCAGGTTTGACTTGAGTTTCTACTCCGCTCCATCATAAAATATCTGCTGTTTAACCAGCTGTCACCTTCTTCTGCTATTTATACCACCTTGGTAAATGTTAACTTGCAACAGTGTTTTATGATAAATGTGTGTTTGCTTAAAAATAAATTAAATTCTGCTCACCCTCATGTTGTTCCATACCTGATATATATATATATATATAAAAAAAAAAAGATATTCTGAAGAATGGGCTTATTTTGTCATATACAAGCAAAGTCCGTGTTGTTTTAGACCCTACTGATGACTACTTTTTTTCAAAATATCTTTTTATGCTCCACAGAAGAAAAAAAGTCATACAGGTTTGGAACGATATGAGGGTGAGTAAATGATAACAGCATTTTCTTTTTTGACTGAACTATGTCTTTATTGTAATATGTAACATAGGCAAAGTGCCATTTGTTTTTTTTAGAAATTCCTGGCAGTGCCTTAAGGAGGTCTACCATCCTAGACAGAGCTACTAATACAAAGAATGCCTTTTTTTCCCCTTCCAAGTAGGGAAGAATTTAGTAGGCATTACGTGTGTGTGTGGTATGTAGGAAGAGGAGGGGAAGTGAGGAGTTTCTAAAGGGTGTAGTGAGACCAGTCTTAACCTGCCAGTCTCGGCACTGGTTGCTGAGTGGGATGGTTGCTAGGTTTAGCTGGCAGAGTCACAGCGGTGTGATGTCCTTTCTTAGTCTCTTTCACACTAACATTCACACTCACAAACAAACATGCAGACACACTCATCTTTGGTATCTGTGCTCCTGTTTAGGGCTGAACGATTTTGGAAAATCTAATTGCGAATTTATTTTTTTTTACCAATATTGTGATTTTAATATGCATTTTTTTTTTTAAGCTCTTTATGTTCTGTATTATTCAACAAAGACAAGTTATAAATCATTGTATAGTATGACCAACACACTGTAACGCACGGACTTATCGGCCAAGTTACATAGATTTAAAATGGGTCAGATTAAAACCCTCATGTGGTGTTCGGGTCCTTTTTGCTCTGAATTTTTTTTATTTTTCCCGAAAATACTAGTTAATGTTATCGCATTGGACTGACATTTTGTGACTTTGTTCACGAAGGGTATAACTACTTCTAAAAAATTTTTTTTTTAAATCATTTTCATACTTTTCTGGGGGAGATTTTTCACCTTGGTACACCCGTGATGTTACAGAGCAAAAAGGACCCGGCCTCAAAACAATGCTTATAAATCACTCATTATGCTATATTATCAACAAAGATTGGATTCAATCTTTTTGTCAACTTTTCTTTCATTTAGGACTGGTTTTGTATTTATATTTGCTTCTGATTAATCGTAGGCCTCATTTATCAGAGTAGGCACCTCATTTTTTGAGTGAAAAAAAGCATTATTTATGAATAATTTTGAACTGCATCCAATATCATTTCATCAATCTGATAGTATAACTCTCTTTCTCCCTCTCTTTCTCACTCTCACACACACACACACACGAACTGGCTTCACTCTGCTTCAAAAGAATATTTTTCATCTTTTTTCTTTCATCACACCTTCTAGACAAAATATTATGACAATAGGTATTGAGGCTTTCATGTTCTCACAAAGCAGACAAAAGTTTACTAATAAATGCTTTAG
>NW_015506055.1:57066-59756 GCF_001515645.1 Sinocyclocheilus grahami | reverse complement strand
AAAGGGAACGCAATTTTTAACCGTAATTTTACGAAGCTTCGAGAATACTTTTTGTGCGCAAAAGAAAACAAAAAAAATAACGACTTTATTCAACTATTTGTCTCCTCTGTCACCCTGGTGCCATTTTGGAGAGTATCCACTGAACGCAAACTGCGTATGCTTACTATGCTATTCTGTGTCAGCTGTGTCACGTAGATACATTGTTTTCGTTCAAATCAAAGCGTAAACAACGTAGACATTGTATCCGCGTGACGCAGCTGGCACAGAATAGTATACGCAGTTTGCGCTCAGTGGATACTCTCCAAAATGGCACCAGGGTGACGGAGGAGACAAATTATTGAATAAAGTCGTTTTTTTTTTTTTTTTTTTTGCGCACAAAAAGTATTCTCTTTTTTTTTCTTTTGCGCACAAAAAGTATTCTCGAAGCTTCGTAAAATTACGGTTGAACCCCTGATGTCACATGGATTATTTTACCGATCTCCTTGCTACATCTCTGGACCTTGATCGTGGTAATTACATTGCTGTCTATGGGAGGGTCAGAGAGCTCTCAGAATTAATAAAAAATATCTTAATTTGTGTTCCGAAGATGAACTGAGGTATTACGGATTTGGAACAACATGAGGGTGAGTAATTAATGACAGAATTTTCATTTTTGGGTGAAGTAACCCTTTAACGTTAGTGTTCTTTCTCGTATGCCACAATGTTCAGATTTGACAGGGAACAGCAAAAAGTGTTACTTTTTGCCCCTTTACAGAAAAAAGCATTTCAAAATAAAGGTCCTTTTTTGTGATCTTTCCCATTCACTCTGAATGGCCAGTCATTTTTGACCGGGAACACCACAAGTGTGACTTTGTGCCATTTTGTACGAAATAAAAGCCTTTCAAAACAAACTCCCTGATTAAACATTAAAGCACACCAGTGTGATAAACAGTGCAAAATTTCTCCATTTCATTTAATATTGTGAACATTTTTCAATAATTTTTTCACTCAAAAAATGAGGTGCCTATTTTCAGATAAATGAGGCCTATGATTAATCAGAAGCAAATATAAATACAAAACCAGTCCTAAATGAAAGAAAAGAAGTTGACAAAAAGATTGAATCTACAGAATTTTCATTTTTGGGTGAAGTAACCCTTTAACGTTAGTGTTCTTTCTCGTATGCCACAATGTTCAGATTTGACAGGGAACAGCAAAAAGTGTTACTTTTTGCCCCTTTACAGAAAAAAGCATTTCAAAATAAAGGTCCTTTTTTGTGATCTTTCCCATTCACTCTGAATGGCCAGTCATTTTTGACCGGGAACACCACAAGTGTGACTTTGTGCCATTTTGTACGAAATAAAAGCCTTTCAAAACAAACTCCCTGATTAAACATTAAAGCACACCAGTGTGATAAACAGTGCAAAATTTCTCCATTTCATTTAATATTGTGAACATTTTTCAATAATTTTTTCACTCAAAAAATGAGGTGCCTATTTTCAGATAAATGAGGCCTATGATTAATCAGAAGCAAATATAAATACAAAACCAGTCCTAAATGAAAGAAAAGAAGTTGACAAAAAGATTGAATCTTTGGTGAGAATACAGCATGTGATTTATAAGCAATTTTTGAGGCCGGGTCCTTTTTGCTCTGTAACCTCGTTAGTGTGAAAGGGTTCTGAACACAACACAAGGGTTTTAAACTGTGTGAGATAAAATAAGTGTTTTAAAAAGATGGCGACAACAAAAGTAGAATGAATAAATGGTGTATTTACATTTACAAGGCACAAGGAACTTAAAACAACACAATAAAACTAGAATAACTTGGGCTGTTAAAAGCAGATTGCCCATTTAAATCGTACCCTAAAACAGTCCTTAAGAATCCTAGTGTGTTGAAGTCCCAAGGTAAAAGTGTCCACCGGTGTGTATACAATCCAAAGAAAGTGATAATCCAAAATGTGTGGGATACTGGAATAGTAAGTCCATGAACAACTCCACAATCCAGCGAGTAGGTGTTTGGTCAATGACCCTGATTGTTTGACATGCTGCTTGTTTTGTACTGGTTTACTTCCTTTATTCCTGTCATGTGATTGACCACATGACAGGCAGACCCATGAACATTTTAAAGGCATACACGCATCAAATAATTAAGAGGATTAAAATGGCTAAGACAACATTGTAGCAAATGTAGCACTGCCAGTTGTCGTTGGAGATTCTTAGTCCTCCTTTCCGTTCTTTCAATCGCTTTACGTATACGTCGACTTTCCATGTCCATTATTGTGAAACCCGCGAGACACAACAAAAACACAGCTCCGATCACAGCGTCCTCCATCCTCCTGTTGTTAATGTTGTTCTTCTTTGTTTCTGTTGTTGAACGCCGCGCACAAATGACGACGCTGTTGACCTGCTTACGTCACTTATTAGTACACACTGGCGTGTGTGAATGCAACCCTTTAAATGGTACTGGGAAATAGTTCGTGCAAAATCGTCCCAGTACTTTAGTACTGTACATTTAGTTCTGGAACTAAAGCGGTGCGAAAGGCCCTAATATTCATTAACTACAGAAGGATGCCAAACCCGTAAGACCTTTGTTCATCTTTGGAACACAATTTAAGATATTTTTGATGAAATCCGAGGACTCTCTGACCCTCCCATAGACAGCAAGGTAACTACCACGTTCAAGGTCCAGAAAAGTACCAAGATGATCGACAAAG